>NW_027128035.1:67500-75000 GCF_037325665.1 Littorina saxatilis
AATTTTTAGTTTTGGCTCACTTCCTGACGGATTGCTGGTGCCAAAACTAAAAATTAGTAATTTTCCCGTGAAAATTACTAATTATCCCGTGAAAATGAGTAACTAACGAGTGAAAACAGTAACTGACAGCGTTAATTAGTAATTATCACGTGATAATGGTTAACCCCAGGTGTTGGCACTAGTAAGCCGTCATACATACATTAACTATGTACTCTCTTTACCAGCTTGCATTCATAGAATGAAAACAGTAATACGTTATTACTTTGTGAGATAGAATGCCCACAGTTACTGCCCTTTAACTATGCTCAGAACTCAATGGGGCCAGTGAAAGAGTATGCTCTGATGACGGACACATCACTTGCCTGCCTGTTTACCTTACTTTTAAAAAGGAGTGCATTTTATTTTATGTCGAAGGTTTCATACCACTTGAACAGATACGAAAATAGATAGTACAGCAACCCATCACTATATTTCACTCTCAGGCCCTCCTTCCCATGTGTAGTTTAAAACGGGAATGCGGGTATACGGTTGGAGCTGCTGAGTGTGTTATGTATTTATGGTTTAAACAGTTTTTTATTCAGTTGCATAAATACAAAGCCGTAATCCCAGCGAAGCTGGAGGTATCCCGTGAACGCTATACTGTAATCGATTTGAGAAATGTGCATACCGAATAATACATGATAAAGAAGGATTCTTTGTGCCCGAAAATGGGCCACAGTTGGAGATGGAAGTTCACCAAAAATTGGGACCATACTAACAAAAATACGGTGGGTAAAATTGGCGCCCCCATTTTTTGAGCAAACGCCACCCAAGGCCGCTTTGGACGGGTAGAAATTCCGTAGTTTCCAAGTCTATGGATAAAGCTCGCGTAAGAAGAATACGTCACGGTCGAAAGTCTTTGACGTCAATTAATGCATCATGACGTCATGCCTCCCTGTAGTCTTTCTCTCTCGCGCGGTGTGTGTGTTTGTGTTCATTTTGTGCACATGTGTTTGTGTTACTGTTTGTGTGTGTGTGTGTGTGTGTGTGTGTGTGTATTTGTGTGTGTGTGCGCACGCGTGCATGAGTCTGTACTCGTGTGTGTGTGAGTGTGTGTGAGTGTGTGTGTATGTGTGTATTTGTGTGTGTGTGTGTGTGTGATGTGTGTGTGGTGTGTGTGTATGTGTGTGTGCGCACGCGTGCATGAGTCTGTACTCGTGTGTGTGTGTGTGTGTGTGTGGTGTGTGTGTGTGTGTGTGTGTGTGTGTGTATTTGTGTGTGTGTGTGTGTGTGTGTGTGTGTGTGTGTGTGTGTGTGCGCACGCGTGCATGAGTCTGTACTCGTGAGTGTGTGTGTGTGTATTTGTGTGTGTGTGCACGCGTGCATGAGTCTGTACTCGTGTGTGTGTGTGAGTGTGTGTGGGGTGTGTGTGTGTGTGTGTGTGTATTTGTGTGTGTGTGTGTGTGTGCGCGCACGCGTGCATGAGTCTGTACTCGTGTGTGTGTGAGTGTGTGTGGTGTGTGTGTGTGTGTGCATACGTGTATGTGTGTGCGTGTATGTGTGTTTGTTTGTAAAGGTGTGTATGTCTGTCTGTCCATATGTGTGTATGGGTGTGTGTTTTGTGTGTATGAAGTTTTTGTGAGAGAGTGAGTGAGTGCGTGTGAGTGTGTGTATGTGTGCGTGTGTGACTTGGGGTGTGTGTGTGTGTGTGTGTGTGTGTGTGTGAGTGTGTGTGTGTGTGTGTGTTTGTGTGTGTGTGCGTGTGTGTGTGTGTGTGTGTGTGTGTGTTTGAGAGAGAGAGAGAGAGAGAGAGAGAGAGAGAGAGAGAGAGAGAGAGAGAGAGAGAGAGAGAGGTTTGTCTTTCGCTGGGGTATGCAGTGCCTTGGCGTTGCACATCTACTTAATTGAAAATTGTAATTAAGGGAGCACTATCTTACTTATAAATGTGCTCTTAGAAACAAACGAGTAATGTGGCGGACAATATTGTAAATGCATGATATTTAAACAAATGAAAACAAGAAAAACAACAACGATAACTATAGCAACAGTGGTACGGAAATCTCACACACACAACGCACGCACACACACACACACACACACACACACACACACACACACACACACACACACACACACACACACACATAGAGACACACACATAGAGACACAGAGGACAATCAGATACACAGGGCCGGACCAAATGAGTTGTAAGGGGGGGTTCCTCCTTTTTTTGGAAGGCAAATCAGCGAAGTGGCGAAGCCACAAGCGCGCGCCTGCAAAGCAGGCGCGCGTACTAGGGGGGTTCGGGGGCATGCTCCCCCGGAAAATTTTTGAAAAACGGTTAAAATCTGTGCAATCTGGTGCATTCTGGGCCTTGTTTTGAGGGTTAAGAGCAGCATTGTTTTGGTGCTAAAACTAGTAAAAAAAACAAAAACACTCAAAGCAAGGTACATGCTTTTTCCAGGGGTGGGGTTCCGGAACCCCTGGAACCCCCCCCCCCCCCCCCCCCCCCCTGGGTCCGGCCCTGGATACAGGGAGGGAGAGAGAGAGAGAGAGAGAGAGAGAGAGAGAGAGAGAGAGAGAGAGAGAGAGAGAGAGAGAGAGAGAGATTGCATCCACTATAGATCAATTCAATGCTCTTATAACAAAATGACTAAACATATGGTATTAACAAAAACGTTTGCTGTCTAATATAAATTTCTGAATCTGATGAAACAGCGCTGTGTTTTCAGCCAAGGACTTGTCACTATTACCGTACACAGCACACAAAACAGTAATATTATTATTATCTGGTAGAGTATCAATAGTGGTTGCTCTATATGGGAATGCGGGTATACAGTTGGAGGAGAGTGTGTTATGTATTTATGCACTTGAAGACGAAACAAAACATTAACTGTCGTTTCAAAAGAACTTAGCCAATGTAGGTTTGTTTGTGTTTGGTTAGGTTTGGTTTTTAGTTGGGGTGTGGGATTGTATGTGTGTGTGTGTGTGTGTGTGTGTGTGTGTGTGTGTGTGTGTGTGTGTGTGTGTGTGTGTGTGTGTGTGTGATGGGGGGGGTATTTTGATTGATTAACTTTATATTTTATTCATTTTTTAAATCTTTTATTTTCTTTCTCTCTTCTTTTTCTTTCTTTTTTTGTTGGGGAGGGGGGGGGGGGGGGGTGGGATGAGTGGCAGATCTTGTGGACAAACGTTAGTGTGTTGTATTTCAGTGTTGACGGATTCATTGCACCCACAGCGAGAAATGCAAACATGACACGAAAATCACTCAATATTGTTTTTAATAATAAAAAGAGTAAGGTCTCGCTCGCTCAATGCATATATAAGTACTACTAGCAAAAGTAGTACACATGGTACACACTAAAAAGCGATCACAATGTGTGCCACTTTTCCCACTACAAGTATACAGTATCTCACACTGTTGACAGCTGGTTACACGAAAAAATGTGTTCATATTGGAGTACTTCTAATTTGAAGTGTTCTCTTATAATGACTAGCACACCAATCACCGCTAACCCTACAAAACATTATTTTTACAAATGTTACGATTAGGCCAAAAAAAAATAGGTGTGGTTACGGTAACATAGCCAAAACAAATAGGGTAGGAAGGTAGGCAATCACTTTTTTTTGTTTTTTACTTTTTTTTCCTACTTGACAGGGAAATAAGACTTAGTGTGCGACTCGGGCGCTTTCGCTTTCATTGCGTTTTCTGCACTCGTTTTCTTGTTGTTGTTTTTTTTTGACAAATATAATAAAAAGTTATAGGGTCGGCCCCTAAAAATAGGGTAGGTCGGGTTACCGTAACCACACCTATTTTTTTTAGGCCCTATCTGAAACAGTTCAGTCCCTAATCATGCCCAGTCAGAGGAGTGCAACTAACGGTTTCTCTTTGAATCATTCCAGAGCCGTAGAGAACATGAAAATCCCTAGCACTGGCATGTGGTCCGTTGGCTACATAATTAAATTACACGTACATACAGAATTATACACACCACGTGACATCATTCCGTAGATGTCCATAACATCCCGAAGAAGTCAGCAACAGTTAGCTGACAAAATATTGACAAAGAATACACCAAACCCGGCTTCGGTTGTGTTTGGTTTTAATTTTTAGTACAGACTGTAGGTACGCAAGACACCTATTCCTTTTCTATTCACTCATTAACACTCTCGCTCTTTAATCTATTATAATTATAGGCATAGAAAGTGCCTGCACGTTGTATTCTGAACAAAAGCACGGAAGCCATTTTTTTCTCGAAGTTATTTTCGATTTCAGTGGAGGTTTTTTTTGCCACCTTTATACGACCTTGGTAAGACCTTCACACTCGTGTTTTCTAAAACGACTGATCGAGGTCAAATGCACCCGTCCTTTCAGTTTCTGAAAAAAAGAGATGCATCCGTGTCCTATGTGGCAACCGTGGATATGAGGTTGCAATTTTGCCCACAAAACATTCCTACCCCCCTGCTGTTATTTTGTCAAACTTGTGCTACTTCTTTTCAAAAGCTTGCTACCGCATACACGACAAAACCCAGATAGTTTCGGTTGGAAAGTTTTCTTAAAAAGTATTTGAATAAGGGCATAGTTTTGTCTGACTACTGTAGGACATCTCTGCTTCGTGAAAGGATTTAACAGGCGACAGAAGTGTTTCTGGGGTGAAATAGACACTTGTCTCTTTTATGCCTGGATATTTGTCTATTCAAAAAGGTCTTTCATGTTTTGGAATATATCTATATTGCCTTGCGTGTTTTATAGATGTGTTGTTACTCTTAAAAGTTTACATTCTGATTCATGTGTCAGATAAGCCTTTAATGTAGTGTAGGTATGCTTTAGGCGACATAAGTGTTTTATCAGAAAAAGGGATACTTGTCTCTTTTGTGGATGGATATACTTCGACCAAAAAGGTCTTTTGTGTATTAAAATTCATTAGCTGTCTGCAGCATTACAAGTTTTGTAAATGTAACTCACTTTCTCAAAATTTTAGATTCTGATTCTGTTATCTAGAGGCCACAGAAGTTTTTCTCAAATAAAACGGATGCTTCTGTGTCCGAAGATTCTATCAATCAGGTCTTACTTGTTTCACAATCTATCAGCATTATTACAAGATGGGCAGACCTTTACTTGCTTTCATTATACGCTTGAAAACTTCAATATGACTAGGCAAACAATACGTGCGTATGTCACAAGTATGGCGGCACCTTCACAAACTCTTCCCGGTACGTACAGGTGTGCTCACTGAGTGCAGACTGCTAGTTGTGTGAAGATGATCTATTTGGGTAGCGGTAGGGTTTAATTTGACAAGTCAAGTCAAGTCAAGTCAAGTCAAGTCAAGTCAAGTCAAGTATTTTATTGTTTTGGGCCCAGAGGGCTTTGAAACAAAGATATAACTTTAACAAAAAAAAAGGTAACAAATCAGACAGTTAATATATGTATACAAATTGAGCGGACAAATACAACAATACTATACGACCAAATTAAATTGGCAATATACACTTCCATACATGCAAACAAAAAGAAAAATAGGTTTAACAAAATCAGGTAAGAAATCAGGCAGATAATATGTATACATTAAGCGGACAACGATAATATACAGCCGAAGTAAATTGGCAATACCATTATGCCATGCATCTTTTGTAAAAACACAAAACAAAAGCATGTATTACATATATATATACATACCAATAAAGAAACTAGATATAACGCTAACATACTAAAATCATAACATGGGCTACAAATCTTGCTAGCTTCATTAGTTTTATCTTAGATTTACAATTCATTAACTGTTCATATTTTAAACAATTTGGGTGAGATCGGTAATAAGGACTAATTAATTTTCTTCTTTCAGACACTATACTTTCGTCGGTACAACTGAACAAATAGTGAAACTCATCACCTAATTCATTTTTATCGCACATGTCACACAATCTTTCATTTCTAGGAACATTAAAAAATCTGTACTGATGTATTGGCAACTTATGATTGCTTGTTCTAAATTTTGCTAGTTTAACTTGGAGTTTCCTAGGCAACCAAAGCAAATACCTTTCCAGACAAAAATCCTTTTTATATATTCTGTAATTAAAACACAAGCTGTTGGCATTCACGTCAGTGTTCCATTCCTACAGGAATTGATCTCTTAGCCTTTGTTTTACAACGTTTTTAAAACCTGAGACGGCAAGACTCTGAGTTGTCCATAAATATGATAGACCCAACTTATTTAACATAGTATTGACATGCGACAACCAGGGCAATTTAACGTTTTGTACATGGAACAACTTCAAATGTAGTTTTAACATTAAACAAGACATCTTATTCGCACCATCGTTCATTTCTTTCATCAGTTTATACCAATAAACCAGTAACTGACATTGTACCTCAATTCTAATTGGATAACGACCAAGCTCTCCGTAAACCATACAAGTGGGTGTAGTTTTATATACATCAAGAAGCATTTTTAAAAATCGCAATTGAAACCTTGACAATATGTCTAATGAATCATATCCCCACACCTCACAACCATACAACAACTATACAAACAGGATGCTGGTTGAGACTTTAATGAAAACATCAAGATAGATATTATTTATTTCCCAACACTGATTTTTAGTTTAGTGTGTGGGAGGGGGGTGAGTGTGTATGTGCTTGTGTTTGTGTGTGTGTGTGTATTGTGCGTGTGTGTGTGTGTGTTTGTGTGAGTCTGAGTGTGTGTGTGTGTGTGTGTGTGTGTGTGTGTGTGTGTGTGTGTGTGTGTGTGTGTGTGTGTGTGTGTGTGTCTGCCTATCTGTCTCTCTGTATGCTTCAATATTCGTCTCTGTACCTCCCTGTGTGTCTGTAAACCTAAGTTGTCTTGCATGCTGTGTGCCTTTGCATTGTGAATGTATCATTATGTCTATGTATGTCCATATTTATATCGCTGTGTGTATCTGTATTTGTGTGTTTTTATATGTGTGTGCATGTCGGTCTGTTTGTCTGCCTGTCTGTCTCTGTGTCTGTCTGTCCGTCTGTGTATCTCTGTTCGTCTCTTCTCTATGTCTGTCTCTATCTACATGTATGCCCCTGCCTGTCTGTCGGTATGCCTCTGTATGTTGTTGTTTTGTGTCTACATGCTAATTGTTGGCAATGTTGATTGATGGGGCCTAGTCATATATGTGACCCTCCACCACGAAATGAGTCGCATGTCACCTCGCGCGGTTCTGCGCTAGGCATAATATAAGTCTGGGGGGTGTCTAGAAAAAGTGTGAGGGTCACCTTAGTCACAGGCTTATAACTCAAACAGTTTTCGCTCTTTTCTAAAAACGGTTTTCACCACTGGATAGAGCATACAAAACTCTTTAGGAAAATGTACAAATATGAAAATCATGCAAAGGTGACATGCGACTCATTTCGTGGTGGAGGGTCACATATTGTGTATGTTTTTTTTCTGTACATATCACCAGGGACATCCTGTTTCTTACAAAATACCCCAACGCTTTTGGAGAAACATAATTATTAAGTTTACGATCACACTCTCATCCTAGCCTGACACG
>NW_027128035.1:77500-95140 GCF_037325665.1 Littorina saxatilis
GGAGGTGTAAGACATTTGTCGCTAAAAAGTTTCAGAAATAATGTTCAAGCTGTATCTCTATTGTGATGTTGTGTTCATGAAACTTTGCAAACAAACAAAAAAGGAAACAAACACACACTCAACACTACAACAACAAACACATTATTTTAAAACAAGAAATTCCTCTGATAGGAAAAACACCCCCGTCAAGGGAAATAACCTTCTCAGTTGGTGGCAGTGAGAATGGTTATTTCCCTTTGACCAACGGGGGTGTCCGTCTATAAGTCGTTGTATAATTTTAATCCACCAATAACTCCTTAACCGTGTGTTTGACTGGTCCCAATTTTTGTAAGGACCGTCTCAGGAATGTATAGAACCTGTTCACCAAGTTTGGTGACGATCGGTCCGTTCATTCTTGAGATCTACTTGCGAACACAAACACCGCCACAAACACACAAACACATCGAGTGAAACCTATACACACCCCTATACCGGGGGTGTAAAAACAGTAGGTTACTTGACTGCTTTATATTTACTGGTCCCGTAACCCGCAATGGTTGTAGGGGCATTGCAATGTAAACTACATCCTGAACTCAGGTCAAAATGAGTCAGTTCCGCTCATTCTCCCCCTGACCGGACGCTACAGTCCTACGCGAATCTATCAAAACAAAAATACAAAGTTATCTCCCATATGGTTTTCGCGAGCACTGATCTAAATTTGAGATCAGTGTTCGCGAGACGAAAATGATTGCAGATTGGCCGACTTCGACAGTGATCTCCGTTCTGTTATTCACAGTTATGATAAAGACATCGTTCTAAGGTCAAAACAAGTCGAAATTTTGGAACTGCTGCCGGAAGGAGACCGTAATTATATGGTTTCATCACTGTCAACTGGTTACAGAAAAAAATCGTCTGCTCCAGTGAGTGCCGAAACCAAACGGTTGATTATCACGTGACACTTTTGCCATATTTGCACAGTAAATACAGCCGCGAAAAATAGCTCGCTTGAAACTGTCTTACATATCAATTCCTTTGTAATTTAAAAATTACAAAACACCATGAAAAATCATTATCGACGATCGCGAATCTGCTTATATCAATAATACATTACAAAAAGCTCTAAATATGTATAAAAAAAATCGGTTTCCTTGCCAGACAAGGAAACTCAAGACATCATGTCAGGGAGAGAAAGAGCCGAACTCATTTTGACCTGAGTGCAGGATGTGTAAACTAATGCACCAGCCATCTCCAACTCTGTTGGTTGTACATAACACACGAACACACCAGCAACCAATCAAACCAACGAAAAAATATACACAATCTAACAACCAAAGTCAACAAAAGAAAACTGTGCTCATGTGTGTATTCTAGTAGGGACTAGCGGTAAAAAAAGGACCATATGGACCTGATTGCCCTTCCGTAATACAGTTTTCGATTTGAGTTCGAGTTCAGTTATAAAAAGAAAACAAGTATAAAGAACACCAATAGATTTGTTCAACTATTTTTTTTTCAGAAACTATTGCTTACAGTTATTTTTCCCCCATTGAAAACCTTTCAGGGCATAAGGCAAAGTCGGTAGTCATTTATTTTTGCAATTTTCTGCCCTAGGTTCTTGTTAGCGTTTACAAAACGTGACTGGATTGTGTTTCGTGTATAGCTCCAAAACGAGGGAACGACGAAAACGGCTATGCATATGTGGACTTTGTAATGAGTGCGTGCACTCCTCAAAAGAAGATGGCAAGGTTTTATGTCAAAGGAAAAGTAAAGAAGGAAAAATATGTATGTGTGTCTATAACTGTTAGATTCTTAGTGCTCTTTCTTCATCAAAAGATGTAAGGACTGACATTGCAAAATACATAAGTGGAGATAGGAAGAATGCCAATAGACAAGCCAAAGAATACACCCTTTCAGAGGGAGGAAAAAACCCACAACTATAAAAACGAGCCAACGAAAAATGGGGTATGTTACTTTTAGTCTGTGTCCGTCGGTTTTTCGTTATTTATATATACGACTAGGTGCGTACCTTTTTCGGTGATCATAATATGCAACACAAACATTGTCTGCATGATTATGAATCTTAAGTCTTTTTTGTCTTTTTTGTTTTTGTTTAAAGTAAACTGATAATCAGAATATGTGTGCTTTATAACCCAGGACAAGTAGTGATATGCATATTTGAAGACGATACTTTGATATCCTGTTTCATGGATGTGAAAAGAATTTCAGTAAAGCTCAACCGTACACAAACTAGGGCAGAGAAACTTGCAGAGTCACATTCGTAAGAATCAAGCATTTGAAGGAGACAGGAAGACGCCAAAATATATGTCTGGATTGTTTAGTGTCAGTTTATATATAATGGGTTTATGTATGTGCGTGTGTGCATAAAGTAATACGTCGTTTATGCTATACATGTATCGATCACAATCTTATTTTGTCTGCGAGATAGATTATGTATGCATTGAGACGAATTAACAAAAGGCTATTACAAAGAAAAGCTGCGGTCGTTGTCAGGTACAAAAGGGAATTGCAAGAACTACTAGGTACCGTCTGTTATAATAAATATTGACATTGACCTTGACCGTCGGGTCATTCTGTAATACAAACTCTATACTGTGCAAAATCCTGGAACAACGTTAAACTGTAAACAATAAATGATCACAATAATCATAAAAGTTGTATTCTCACGTTTCATCAAAGTGCATATAAGAATAAGAATAAGAATACTTTATTATCTCATAGAGAAATTCAGGGACAATGTACCACAGCGTCGCCCGATGCAGAGCGCCACCTAGCTGTTATGTTACTCCACTCAATATGTCAAACAAGGAAACGGCATTGAAGCCATTCAGCGGATGCGTATTATTAATTTACTGTCTGTCTCAAGTGAAGGAAAGGAAGGAAATGAAGGAAGCTACTTCACAATAAATTAGACAATAATGTACGTCCCAAGCAAGCGTCCATGTGAAATGAAAAACTGTGTCTTCCAAGTTCTGAACTTCATCAAAAACACATGGTTTGCCGTCCTAACTTAAGTCTTTGCAGGCACAGTTCTTCCCAGGTGGATCGTGGATAGATTTGTGGCGACCGGTGCACTTGTATTATCTATCACAGGATACAGAGCTCGATCCCACCTACGCTCTACCAAGAGCTCCCGGGACCCTTAATTATAAATGCTAGGGGGTCCATGGACCCTTCCAGCGGAATTTGTGAGGGTCCCAAAAACCGCGAGGACTGTTGGCAGTTCTGTAATCCTTCAGTTTTATTTGTCATTTCGGTTTGATTCACTCCAGAAATGTTGTTCGGTAGAGATCCGTCAGGACATTTTCTTGTCTACAAAATACAACCTAGTGTACGTTTCTGTCTATTCTTTATGGAAACTAGCAAACGATCACTATGACGGCTTACTAGTGCCAAAACCTGGGGTTACGAAAATTAGTCATTAACACGTGACGTGAACACTGTAATTAACACGTGACAATTACTCATTTTCACGTGATAATTACAATTATGTAGTTTTGGCACTAGTAAGCCGTCATAGATCACATCAGTACTGACGGAACGCACGATAACACACAACACACATTACACAGATCTAGATCACAGGTGACGCAATATCTACACGTACAGGTCTTTGCTACACGTTCGATCATCTAGAACAATAGCAAGATCTAGATGTGGCACTTTTCAGCACGTGTACGGGAATGTGGAAGAGAAACGTCATCAAATCTAGTTGTTACGTCACGCGTTTGCCAAGATGTGCAGTCTTGGTGGGAGCAAAACAACGTATGATTTGGTACATTGGAGAAGAAAACAAAATGTGTCACAGGTGACGCAATACCTACACGTACGCGCACACGTCTTTGCAGCACGTTCGATCATCTAGAACATTGTGCATGTCCCGGGACTTGCTCTGTTCAAATTTAGTGCGTCACAGGACACCCTTCAAGAATTGTCAGGACGTTTTTCGACGCAGGGACGCACTGTTTGGTGCAGGATATGAATGGTACCTTTCAAAGGAGGACAATCCAAAAATAGTATGCAAATCTACAAAAGAAACGCCATGAAAGTTATAACATAAATTAAGAGACGTATTTAGGCGCTCAACATATACACTCTTCAAAAAAAAGTTATGGATCACTTGTTTACAAGCACGCCACACAAAACAGACAAGACCGAATTCTTTTCTTTTTTTTTAATGATATAATTGAACAACCAAGGAGTAATGACAAACAAAGCAAAGATCGAACGCGGCAGCGACAATTTAGCTAGAGTGTGTCAAACGTGACAACCCTCGAAAATGGAATTCACAACAATGTGAATCAGTGTCAATAACGCGTGTGCCCTCCGTTGTGTGCCAGGCATTCAACACATCGTTGGCGCATGGAGTGGATCAGGTTGCATATGCATGCTCTGGGAACTCCATTCCAATAATGCTGGAGCCATTGCAGCAGTTGACCCAGATTGGCAGGAGGAGGGTGATGTTGCTGTACCCGACGACAAAGCTCGTCCCACATGTGCTCTTAGGGGTTCAGGTCCGGGCTGTTGGCTGGCCACAGCATCCTGTTGACCCTGGCCTGCTGGATGAAGGTGTTTACAGCTGCAGAGCGATGGGGAGGTGCGTTGTCATCCTGAAGAATCGCACGAGGGCCGATCGCTTGGTAGCGGACACCGGTAAAGTTGCCCACTACATGGTACAGAGGTGTCCTTAGACGTGTGCTGATCCCTCCCCAGACCATCACAGAGCCTCCGCCAAAACGCTGTCGTTCCAGAACAGCGCCTTCTGCGAAGCGCTCTCCGCGACGCCTCCACACTCGGATGCGACCATCAGCAGGTTCCAAGCAAAAGCGGGACTCATCTGTAAACAACACCTGAGCCCACTGCTGACGTTGCCACCTCACATGTTCAGTGCACCAGGCTCGGCGAGCTGCTCGGTGATTAGCAGTCAGGGTTGTTCCTCGGACAGGACGCCTTGCACGCAAACCAAAGTTGTGTAAGCGGTTTCGGATCGTCTGACCACCAGGTGGTAGCTTGTAGGCGTTGCCTAATGTTGTTTGCCATAGCCATTCTTTGTTGCATGGCCTGCCTCTGAATGAAGCGATCCTCTCTTTGTGTGGTGACTCTGGGCCGACCAGAACGTTGTCGCTCTTGCACTCTTCCAGTTGTGTGGAATATTTGTTTTAGTCTGATGATGACAAAGGGAGCCACTGCAAGCCCCTGGGCCACTTGCCTGGCAGCAACACCGTCTTGTAGCCATCCTATTCCCCTTCCTCTATCCAAATCGCTCAGTTTTCTTCGTGGGGGCATGTTGCTACTGTGCATAATTGTGTCAGCGTGTCTACCTTTAAACACAAACTGGTGAGCGATGTTCATAGCCAGGACCCTGTTGTAGCACGTGCATCACAACCTTTTGCCCTGGCATGCGTTCCGCAAATTTCATGGGGCTATAAAAAACACCCTTTTTCCACCAAAATGCAGAAGCTTTTGAGAAGTCCCACAAAGGGTAATAACTCTGCCTGCCAAACAAAATTCTAGGTCAAGACTCATTGTTCATTTGTTAATTCAAACACATTAATCTTTTAATTATTATGTCGATGTTTAATTTTTCGGCAATTTTTTTTATAATTAGATATGTTTTTTTAACCGATCTTTAACTTTTTTTGAAGAGTGTACACTGTGAGGGAGAGTTAATCAAAACTAATCTCCTTCCACCTGAGAGATTAACAAGCATTTGACTGTTCAAGCGACGTTCATCCTCTGTCTGTCTGTATCTGCATTTATCCCTCTGTCTGTCTGTATCTGCATTTATCTGTCTGTCTGTCTGTTTCTGACTGTCTACATTTGTCTCTTTGTCTGCCTGTCTCTCTGTATCTCTGTATCTCCATCAGATTGAAAGAAAGGGCCCAGTCTGTATAACTCTATAACTTTGCGTGTGCCACTTTTAACGCGTGTTCTGTCGCTTGTCCTTCACCTATAGTTATTTTGGAAAATGACTACATACCGACATTCGTGTGTGACAGCGTGTGTCGTGAGTGCATAATAATTCATCAAAAACCTGTGCTACTTTAAGAAAAATTCACCAAACGGGCGCTTTCGTTTGAGGTATTCTTCAAACAAGTTTGAACAGTATACTGCATGAATATATATATATATATATACATACATTAATGAATGTGACCTTGAATTTGCAGAGCAAGGCCCCCTTGGTATTACTACAGATCTCGTGTCAAAACGAGATTACTCGCCGAGACAGACTGCTGCTCCGTGGGACATAACGTTTGCATACATTAACATAATAAGCATATACTATGCACATGATTCTGCATCGCTTGTGTCCCAAGAGACACTGAGCTGCAGTAAATCAAAGTAATTCCACTTCAAAGTATGCCAGCTCAAACTTCATGCAAATGTGTGTGTATACGTTTATGGTTGTTTTTCTTCCCGTACGTGTCACCCGTTAACATTGCATGCAAGGACTGAGCAAGGCTGTCTGTTTGTTCTGTCTGTCTGTCTGTCTGTCTATCTGGCTGGCTGGCTGGCTGGCTGGTTGGCTAGCTTGCTGACTGGCTGGCTGGCTCAGTTGCTGGCTGGCTAGCTGTCTGTAATCTACCTGGCTGGCAGTTTGGCTGGCTGGTTGGTTGGCTGGCTGGCTGGCTGCTTGCCTTTTATGTCTTTGCGTGCATCCGTGCGTGCGTACATGCGTGGGTGCGTATCTGTGTGCTTGCGTCTGTGATTTGTTTGCACCCAAAAAAGAAAGCTTCTGCAGTCGCAAAGAAACCAGACATTAGCGTGGGATATCGTTTCAAACAACCCTGTGTGGCCTGTGTACATTTCAGCCCAACTGCAAAGTGTCGCTGAAAATGTTTTCATCTGATGCAACAACAGAGCAGAAAATCGGCATTGCAAGATCAAACATATCAACTCTGCTGTGGACCTTTTGTCAGTAAAGTTGAATACCTTTGAAGTCATGGTATGCTATCTGTGTGTGTGTGTGTGTGTGTGTGTGTGTGTGTGTGTGTGTGTGTGTGTGTGTGTGTGTGTGTGTGTGTGTGCGTGTGTGTGTGCGTGTATGCATGTGTGTGTGTGTGTATGTGCGTGCATGTGTGTGTGTGTGTGTGTGTGTGTGTGTGTGTGTATTTGTATGTATAGTGTGCGTGCGTGAGTGCGTGCGTGAGTGCGTGCGTGCGTGCGTGCGTGCGTGTGTTTTATTATTGGCAATTAAATACGAGTCCCCATGACTTCATTTGATATCACAGACAATCAGTTGTATCGTGTGTCACCTCACATATTTATTCTCCTGAAAGATTAGTTTCACGGTATGCATCGATCGATTGATCTATACAAGTGATTGATTACTTGTTTGATCTTGTTGTCTCAAGTGCAATCGAACTGTATGACCTTGCGTCGATGAGGTTTCGCCTTTTAAGCCTTAAAGGCACAGTAAGCCTCCCGTACACCATCACATATATACTGTCAGGCTCTTACACACAGTACAAACACCCTTCCATTTGAACGCTCACCAAACGGGAACATCCTAGGTGCCCTACGTAAAGAGCGAGCAATGTTCAAAGAATTAATTTTGCGGATTGTCTCAGTGGGCAATCGAACCGTGGTGCGTTTTGGCGCTAGACCTAACTTTTAAAATCTAAATAATAAATTGACAGCTTGTTACACAAACATTCTTAAATCATAAAAGAATTCTTTTTTCATCAAGACAAGTTAGATCAGTACAATTCGAAGTTTTGAAAGTTTGAAAAAAAAAGCCCGAAAGCAAGGTCACGCAAGGTCGTGGTTCTCGTAGCAGACGACGGTTTATGCCTATCGCCAGTTCCTCTGAACAGTCAAAAGCCATCGCTAGAGTTCTAGTGAACCACAGCCGTTTGTTTCGTGCATAGTCAGAGGTACTTAATAACGTGCTATTGCAGATAAGCTCACAGCGAGTCGCATTCAAATTACTAACTGACGACTACATTGTGAAAAAGGGAAACTTGATCACACGGGTTCACGATGGCTCAGGGGTAAGATAAACCACGCAAATTTAAATTCTTTGAAAATTGCTCGCTCTTTACGGAGGGCACCTAGGATGTTCTCAAGTGGTGAGTGTTTGAATGAAAGGGTGTTTGTACTGTGTGTAAAAGCATGACAGTATCTGTGATGGTTTACGGGAGGCTTACTGTGCCTTTATACTTAACCCGTGTCATAGCTCTGGCACGTAAAAGTCCTCGTTTCTTCCGCGGTAAGTGCAGGTGGCTGACGACATCTAAACACGCACACGCCTGGGCAGAGAGACTCTGTTGCTGCTTGCTTTCAACTGGGAGCGACCCGAATTTCCAAGCGATGGAACAATAAAGTAATGAAAAGTAAACGATCAATTAAAGTCACCATAGTGTAAAGATCAAATGGTAACGGATTCATAATTTTAATCATTTCCTGCCAGAGAAGCTTGCTACTGATTACAATCTATATTATTGAGTATGACTGAAACTGTTCGACATTTACTCCGTTATTGTTCGCGTTTGTAGAATAACATGGCATTGTTAACCCTTGTCAATGGTTAATTAGTACAGATTTAGAGCTGATGAGAATGTGCTATTATTTTTATATTAAAACTGAATAAACCTATTTGATTTTAAAGGTACTGAACTTGTCAAATCCAGGTGCACGGAGCCCCTGGGGCTTTTAGTCATACCTCAGGCAGCTATCCGTTAGAAGAACTACCAAGTGTCATTGACTTGCACCCAAAGAGTCAAGAACTGCGATTTTTTTTTACGAATTAATTTCGTACTCGGACCCGGCTGGTCTTGACCTATTTTTGGATCTAAATTTAGATCGGGTAGATCACCACATCATGCACAAAAAGACACGTCACTAGCAAACTATGTCAGACGTCATCATGAGTTTGTGTAAAACAAAATGGAGGCCGGAGTCACTCAGTTGAATCGAACTCCGACGAAACACCACGTAACAACTAGGTTAATGTATGCACTCGCGTGAAGAAGAAAGTGTCGAGCTTCACAGATGTCGTCGTTGGGTAGTTTTGGGTTTGTTTTACTACCATAGGAGGATTTTTGAACTGTAAATGCACTCAGCTGCAACAAAAACGCAAAACGAAGGCTGTGAGCTGCACTGTGCCTTTAAGAATAACATGTAATCGTAGAGGGTTGCGTATATGGATCTTTTTCGTGCGCACTTGGTCTTGTGCTTGCGTGTACACACGAACCCACCGGGCGGCCGCGACCGGGATTCGAACCCTCGACCTTCCGATTAAAGAGGCCGACGTTTTACCACCCCGCCACAGCGCCCGTCAATATTGGAATTAAATACCAGTGGCTCCGTTGCTTCGACGTTCGAGTGTAGATTGTAGCGTAAGTCTGCATAGATGGATTGACTGTTGTTAAGAATTCAGTCTTAAGTTTCAGATAAAACGTTTTGAAAGTAGATACCTGTGGCTCCGTTGCTTCGACGTTCGAGTGTGCAAGATATACAATCTATATCTTCTCTTCTGACCTTGATCCTATTGCACCCAATGACCACCCATCGAACGTGCCTTGGTCTCGTTAAAAACACATTAGTGTGCAAGATATACAATCTATATCTTCTCTTCTAACCTTGATCCTATTGCCCCCAATGACCACCCATCGAACGTGTCTTGGTCTCGTTAAAAACACATTAGTGTGCAAGATATACAATCTATATCTTCTCTTCTAACCTTGATCCTATTACCCCCAATGACCACCCATCGAACGTGCCTTGGTCTCGTTAAAAACACATTAGTGTGCGCTATGTGTGAATGAGTTCTAAATCGGTTTGCACGCATAGGGCCTTAATCCTTGACTCTGTGTATTTCTATCTTTTCAGCTTTAGTTCAAGGGTTTTACTGCTATTGTTGATAATTCTACTGTGATGGTGTTGGTTAAAGGTGCTATCATTCGTATGTGCACGTACACGATCGTGTGCGCCGACACAAATCTGTCCAAAATTCCAAAAAAAATATGGACTGCCAATGTCCACAATTGAGAATCAAAAAGCAAGAATGCTATGTTATTGGAACACTTAATTTGTGACAAAAAGGTTTTGTTATTCAAACGTTCCAATTCTTCTTCTTCTTCTGCGTTCGTGGGCTGAAACTCCCACGTACACTCGTGTTTCTGCACGAGTGGAATTTTACGTGTATGACCGTTTTTACCCCGCCACTTAGGCAGCCATACGCCGCTTTCGGAGGAAGCATGCTGGGTATTTTCGTGTTTATATAACCCACCGAACTCTGACATGGATTACAGGATCTTTTCCGTGCGCACTTGGTCTTGTGCTTGCGTGTACACACGAAGGGGGTTAAGTCACAAGCAGGTCTGCACATAAGTTGACCTGGGAGATAGGAACAATTTCCACCAGGCGGCCGCGGCCGGGATTCGAACCCTAGAACTTCCGATTAAGAGGCCGACGTCTTACCACCACGCCACTGCGCCCGTCATACGTTTCAATAACATATGATTCTTGTTTTTTTATACAGTCTGGTGACATGAACACATACAGTCTGGTGACATGAACACATACAGTCTGGTGACATGAACACATACAGTCTGGTGACATGAACACATACAGTCTGGTGATATGAACACATACAGTCTGGTGACATGAACACATACAGTCTGGTGACATGAGCACATACAGTCTGGTGACATGAACACATACAGTCTGGTGACATGAACACATACAGTCACCTCTGTAGACACCCTCCTTCCCCAGGTTCAGACTTCCAAATCATTAAGAACCGTGTTACATTTGTTCAAGTTTCATTCTCCACATGACGCAGTCAGGTTTTGTGTGTGTGTGTGTGTGTGTGTGTGTGTGTGTGTTTGTGTGTATGTTTGTGTGTGTTTGTGTGTGTTGGTGTGTGTGTGGGTGTGTGTGTATTTGTGTGTGTGTGTGAGTTTGTGTGTGTGTCTGTGTTTGTGTGTGTGTGTGTGTATGTGTGTGAGTGTGTGTGTGTGTGGGGTCTGATGGGGGGGGGGGTCTGGGGGGGGGGGGGGGGGGGGAGGGGGGCATGTTTAAGTTTAATGACACCTTAATCAAATGTGAATACCTGAACAAATATATGGAGTTGGACATGAAGTCCTGCACGTTTCGTAATGTAACCTTTAAACGCCAACGTTATCATGAAGAAAACTATTTTTGAATGTCTCTATTGACACTTGCCACTTCAACCTCGGGTAATAATATCAACGACTCTTTAATAATATGTTAGCTGTCACTGGCCCCATACTGTAAATGGGGTTATGCGGTTGTTTTCATATTTTCTGTATGACTAGTATGATTTATTTATTCTCACGGAATTTTGCATAGCTGGGAATCTGTTGCACACAATCTGACATTAGAACGTTTGGATCACACTGACGCGCACTGTCTCATTCACACACAGACACACACACACACACACACACACACACACACACACACATACACACACACACACACACACACACACACACAAACACACACACACACACGCACATACACGCACACACACACACACACATACACACGCACGCGCGCACGCACGCACGCACACACACACTCACACACACACACACACACACACACACACACACACAAGTACACACACACATGCACACACACACATACACACACACAACGCACACAAACACACACACACACGTACACACACACACACATATACACACACACACACACACACACACACACACACACGCATTAATGCGTGTTATTAAGAGATCCACTAAAGCCGTTACAGTTGATTGTGCGTTGTCGTTTTTGTTGGTGGTGGCCGTGGTGGAGGTGGTGGTGGAGGTGTTTATGATGTAGGGGAAGGGATATACATAATCGTATTCAAATCAGCCTATGATATCAATAACATCAATCCAAGAGACCAAACTGCAGAATGCACAATCCCTATCAGTGCTCGTGGATCACCTGCAGGCAATGACAGGTAGAGCTGACGCTACTCAGTCGACTCTTGCACCGGAGTAAACATATATATATATATATGCAAAAGAAACGCAACTCTGGGGAAGGTGTCAGCCAAACTTTTCATACTGCAATACGTGTCATGCAATCAGACAACTAGAAATAAAGAGAGTAAGTGAGAGAGAGAGAGAGAGAGAGAGAGAGAGAGAGAGAGAGAGAGAGAGAGAGAGAGAGAGAGAGAGAGAGAGAGAGAGAGAGTGAGAGGGAGAGAGAGACAGACAGAGAGAGAGGGAGAGAGAGACAGACAGAGAGAGAAGCAGACAGACAGAGAGACAGACAGACAGACAGAGAGGGAGAGTACGAGAAAGAGCACAGAGAGAGACAGAGAAGAGAGAAACAGAGAAAGACAGAGAAAGACAGAGTTAGACAGAGGGAGACAGACAGAAACAGCCAGACAGAGGGAGACAGACAGAAACAGCCAGCCAGAGGGAGACAGACAGACAGACAGAGGGAAACAGAATGAAACAGACAGACAGAAACAGACAGACATAAACAGACAGACAGAAACAGCCAGACAGAGGGAGACAGACAGAAACAGCCAGCCAGAGGGAGACAG
Organism: Littorina saxatilis; assembly: GCF_037325665.1. NCBI lineage: Eukaryota > Metazoa > Mollusca > Gastropoda > Littorinimorpha > Littorinidae > Littorina > Littorina saxatilis. The sequence continues at coordinate 90,036 of NW_027128035.1, forward strand.
ACAGAAACAGACAGACAGAAACAGCCAGACAGAGGGAGACAGACAGACAGAGGGAAACAGACAGACAGAAACAGACAGACAGAAACAGACAGACAAAAACAGACAGACAGAAACAGACAGACAGAAACAGACAGACAGAAACAGACAGACAGAAACAGACAGACAGCCACACAGAAACAGACAGACAGAAACAGACAGACAGAAACAGACAGACAAAAACAGACAGACAGAAACAGACAGACAGAAACAGACAGACAGAGGGATAGATACATATCAATCAATGAGTCTTATATCGCGCATATTCCGTGGGTACAGTTCTAGGCGCTCTGCAGTGATGCCGTGTGAGATGAAATTTTATACGGCCAGTAGATTGCAGCCATTTCGGCGCATATTTACCTTTCACGGCCTATTATTCCAAGTCACACGGGTATAGGTAGACAATTATTAACTGTGCCTAAGCAATTTTTCCAGGAAAGACCCTTTTGTCAATCGTGGGATCTTTAACGTGCACACCCAATGTAGTGTACACGGGGGGAGGTTCGGACACCGAAGAGACTCTGCACACAAAGTTGACTCTGTGAAATAACTTTCCGCCGAACCTGGGATCGAACTCACGCTGACAGCGGCCAACTGAATACAAATCCAGCGCGCTACCAACTGAGCTATATCCCCGCCCATATACACGGACAGACAGAGGATGAAAGTCACTTGACCAGTCAAATGTGTGTTAATCTCTCAGGTGCCAGGACATTGATTCGCATAACTCTTACTTACTTTTGTGGACGTGTGTATGTAAAGCACTTAATTACGTCCCTTTGTTTCTTAGATTATGTCCACGGCGTATCTTTTGTAGACTAGCATACTCAAGCTGTTTGGATTCGTGCAATCGTAATTTCACACGGTCAGGACCAATAAAGCTGTCACAGGGGGAGAGGTAATCAGAGCTTGTACAAAAGCCAAAGCATACTTTTGGCAAGCAGCACCGGAGTGTCTGTCTATGCGGGTGAAATGTACCCGTCCCTGTTCCTCAAGTGAAGCAGACTGGAACGATAAGGGACGGAGTTCGGAGTGGGTGAGATAGGCAGGGGTGGGTGGGGGGGGGGGGGTGTAGAAAGGAGAGACGTAGCAAAGAGAGAGAAAGAGAGGGAAGAGAGAGGGGGGGGGGGGGGGGGTCGAGAGACTGAGACTGAACTTTATTTTACAATATTATTTTAGAGAAAAAGAAGTGAGATAAAAAGACACAGAAAGACAGACAAGAGAGGTGAGGCGAGAGAGAGAGAGAGAGAGAGAGAGAGAGAGAGAGAGAGAGAGAGAGAGAGAGAGAGAGAGAGGGAGAGGGAGAGGGAGAGAGATAGAGAGATAGAGAGATAGAGAGATAGAGAGAGAGAGAGAGGGAGAGAGAGAAAGAGAGAGAAAGAGAGAGAGAGAGAGAGGGAGAGAGAGGGAGAGATTGGATTGGATTGGATTGTTTAATTGTGTAACCAGTGATTTGGTTTTTACAATGGTAAAAAAAAAAAAAGAGAGAGAGATAGAGAGAGAGAGAGAAAGAGAGAGAGGGAGAGAGAGAGAGAGAAAGAAAGAGAGAGAGAGAGAGATGTTATATATCTGTTGGCTGGCTGACTGGCTGGCTGGCAAGCTGGCTGGCTGAATGGCTGTCTGTTTGTCTGTCGGTCTACCTGGCTGTGCCTGCGCGAATGCTGTCTTGACAGGTTCAATATTGCACAATTATCATCCTGTTGCGCAAATGCATTTGCTTGCGCTGTCAAATGCTTAGGACTGCAATACACAATTTGAAAACAAAAACAGAAGGGAGAAAAAGACCAAAGGCATATGAAAATGTCAATAACTTCATTTCATTCCATTTATGTTATTATTCCATTGCTGGGAAATTCGGCTCCCTTCCTCCAAATGGTAACTGAGCTATATCAACAACAAGAGTCGCGCTACTCAGGCATGTGCGTGTTCAGGTGTAATCCGCCACCTGCACTTTTGGCAAACCGACCGTGGGCTTTAACGCGCTACAGCAGTGATACGAGGATAGGACATGGATATCTTCTCTGAGTCTGCACATAAAGTTGACCCGTGTCCGTCACGGCCTGGATTCGAACCCGTGACCCTCGGATCACAAGTCTAGAGCACTACCAACTGAGCTACCCGCCCCCTCCCCCTCCCCCCAAGCATAATAAGACCGTGCAAATAAACTGCAATTGAACCTGCTCTGGCGACAACATCTCCAAAACGGCTCACTGTCCAAATTAAAACGATAACTGTAAGGATCCCCGACGAGTTATCTTCTCACTAAAATTTAAATGTGTCATAACGACCACCTGTCCATAACGACCACTTTTTCTCGGTCTCATCGTTGGTCGCTATAGACAGCTAGGTCTGATTGTAATTTAAAACCGTTATGTAAAATTTGCCTGTAAACCTGTGTTTCATTGGACGCGAAATTGCAAAGGTACATATATTAAACCTACCCGTTCAAAAATATCTTAGTTTTTCTCTTCGTTTCGGTCCAGCCACCTTTTTCAATTCACCCGTCTATTTTCTGCCTCGATTATGTTCACCGTTCATCCCAACACTAGTGTGGAGAGGTTCTCGAGTAGCTGCGATGTTCTTGCTGTTTATTCTACTCATCCGTTTTGTAAAGGTAATGTGGCCACATGGGAGTATAACTGTGACCAATTTTACACATTTTCTGGACAAATGTTGCCGGTTAACATCGCGCAGAGAAAATGGTCACAATGTCGGTTAGCATAGCAAACACCTTAGAGTCGCCATGTGGTTAGGTTACATGTATGGGCCTACATGCTTTCTCGTGCAAAGATGCAGAATCGCTCAGATCATTGTTCAAGCAACGATGTGTCGTTATGTCACGGATAAGAATAATAATGAACAGTCAAAACCTTTGCACAACTTATGTGCGTGTTTAGGTGTAATCCGCCACCTGCACTTTTGGCAAACCGACCGTGGGCTTTAACGCGCTACAGCAGTGATACGAGGATAGGACATGGATATCTTCTCTGAGTCTGCACATAAAGTTGACCCGTGTCCGTCACGGCCTGGATTCGAACCCGTGACCCTCGGATCACAAGTCTAGAGCACTACCAACTGAGCTACCCGTGACCCTCGGATCACAAGTCTAGAGCACTACCAACTGAGCTACCCGTGACCCTCGGATCACAAGTCTAGAGCACTACCAACTGAGCTACCCGTGCCCCCTCCCCCTACCCCCAAGCATAATAATCAGTTTCGGCGAGAGATTTATTTCTCAGAGTCAACTTTGTGTGCAGACTATCCTCGGTGTCGGAACACCCCCGTGTGTACACGCAAGCACAAGACCAAGTGCCCACGATAAAGATCCTGTAATCCATGTCAGAGTTCGGTGGGTTATAGAAACACAAAAATACCCTGCATGCTTCCTCCGAAAACGGCGTATGGCTGCCTAAATGGCGGGGTAAAAAACGGTCATACACGTAAAATTCCACTCGTGCAAAAAATACGAGTGTACGTGGGAGTTTCAGCCCACGAACGCAGAAGAAGAAGAAGAAGAAGATCAGTTCACAAGACCGTGCAAATAAACTGCTATTGAACCTGCTCTGGCAACATCTCCATCATTGTCACTTTGTCACGGATAAGGATATGAACAGTCAAAACCTTTACACAACTAATATACATATGACTAGATACACATACCTTTTTCTTTTCTTTTTTTTCGGAGGGGGAAAACGCACACATCATCCTTTTTGCTTTGAGCATCAATTACGATATTGTATTTTGCTTTTGTTTTTCTTTTCTTTTATATACACATAGATAATTATAGCATACAGTTTCATACCTTTAGTGTTGCCAGCCAAACGAAACTTCATGCATGCGGTTTGTGAAGTGGCATCTCCCGCTAAAATGTAATGAACATTTCCCGTGATCACGTTGTGGGGATTCAAGGTGTTGCGGCATACCAACATGGAACCAAATACCATGTTTTACCATGTTCTTGTGTCATCAGCCAAATGTCTTGATATACGCTACCCAAGATAGAAAGAACTCTCTCTCTCTCGTCGAGACTAAATGACAAGTTTTCATGTAGGCTTTTGATGTGCGGGACCTGATCAAGCGTTGTCGCCTTCCCTACTTCGCCTGCTTTCGCGGTACGCTGTGCCGCCTGAATAATGATTACAATTACAGTTTTCGATACCGTGCCAACAATTTTAAGATTTTTTTTTTTTTTTTTTTTTTTTTTTTTTTAAACGGATAGAGATGTCTGGGCATAACTGAAAGCTCACGGGGCTCCGTACACCTGGATGTGAGAAGTCCAGTAGCTTTAATATGCATGTATTGCAGACTAATGATTGTCACCATGTAAAAAGCTTGACTGTTAATTATCTTCCTGCACATGTACCTTTTATGAATCTTCAAGGAGAGTTTGGCTTTGCGAGTGATTTAAAAAAAAAGTGTTATATATATAATATTTGCCATACTTTTAAGAACGCGTGCACTTAAAGGCAAAACAATTGTTTTAGAGTCTCGGCCTCAAGTAGACTACAAACGGGGGAACTTTCGCTTCTCGTCACAAGAAACCGCTTTCAACGATGCCGAAAATAGTTGGGCTGTCCCAACACACAGATCTCAACGAGTCTGTCAACTTGTTGAAGCTTTCTCGCCGGTGTAACACGAAATGTTTACTCCACGAAAAAATTACTCCGGAATAAATATTTCGTACAAAATTCTTACTCCGAGTACACTTTTCGTACGAGAAAAGAACTCCCCAAGGCACGAAAAAATTACTACCTCCACGAAATGTTTACTCCCCATTTTTTGTACTTCCAGTAAAAATCTCGTACGCAAAAATGGGGTGCGGGCGATGGGATAATGCCAATAAGTGATCTCGCGCACACGAATGTGGCGCTTCCGGCCCTCCTTCCACACCTTCCACCACCAAGACTAACAGGGGACAAGGGAGTAAAAATTTCGTACACCTGGCATGGGAAGTTAAATTGCTTGTGTTGGGGTGAAGTAATTTATTCGTTATTTATTCGTCAAGGGAGTAACATTTTTGCACGAAATGTTTACTCGGAACTCACCTGTCTTGGGGAGTTGGTTGGTTG
>NW_027128035.1:95340-110340 GCF_037325665.1 Littorina saxatilis
ACCCGTGATGGTTTTCTTAAGCCATAGATAGAGACCTTTTAGTTGCAAGGTTTAACAAAAAACCTAGTATAAATTTTGCATTTTGAATACAGCGTTTTCTTGGCTATTTGGCAGCCCATGCTCTATCCTACTTGCATCATGAGCAATTGAAACAAATCAAATACAAAATGATACCTTTACATAATGATCCAGCGTTATATTGTTTTATCCTACAAACCTGAGAGAGACCACTCATTACCTAACAATATCGTTCAAGCCACACGTGTGTGTATCATGTAAATGAGGTCATGTCAAGCAAGTCTGGCAAGGACCTGTTTTTCCACTGCTTATGATGCCAAAATCACCGAGACAAACGTCATTACGGAAAAAAAGCTTGCGCTCGCCAATTCCCCTCGATGAATTTTTAGAACTAACACGTCACGCTACACTTTTCAGAATGACGTTTCTTTGCTTTGACGTAAGAGATTGCACGAGGCTATGGCAGAGATCGAGGTTACAAAAAAAAGCGTCTTCAATTACGCCGCCTCGACTGCAGGACGTTGCCAGTCAAATACACGTAAGTACAGTATGTTGGATAAACAGAATACTACATGGCTTGCTGTGTCGTACCAGATTTACACTCGTTGCTTTTTCAAATAGTGAACAGCTCGGTTTCGCTCGCAGTTCAATATTAAAAAAACAACCTCGTGTAAATCCGGTACGACACAGCAAGCCATGTAGTATTCTCTATAAAGTGTATCGGTGCTGTATAATCCCAAAAACGCATTGTCCGAGTCGTCCGTAATGAAACCGAGTCTATTTTCAAACACCACGTTCACCCTGTTGGTGTACCTAAACCGATGAATAGAAATACTATTTTGTTATCGCCGTAAAGGCGAGTAATACCGTAATACCTTTGAAATCGAGTGTACACGGGTACAATGTTACCGGGCTCTTGGGGTGTGAATAACATTCTTGTGTGGTCTTACGCGGTTGGAGAGGATTTCAACCGAGGGATATAAAGATATGGCACACTCTGTGCTATAGCAAACCATATTATGAGCTGTTTGCTGGCTTGTTCGTAACACCGCTTGGAATTTTATGTTGGCTGGTTTGTTTGTTGGTTGGTTAGTTGATTGGGTGGTTGTATTTTGCTGGTCTGATTGTCTTTCTTTCTTTCGTTCTTTCCTTATTTATTTATTTCCTGCTTTCTTTCTTTCTTTCTTTCTTTTTGTTTCTTTCTTTCTTTTTTACATTTAGTCAAGTTTTGACTAAATGTTTTAACATAGAGGGGGAATCGAGACGAGGGTCGTGGTGTATGTGTGTCTGTGTGTGTGTGTGTGTCTGTGTGTGTGTGTGTGTGTGTGTTTGTGTGTGTGTGTAGAGCGAATCAGACTAAACTACTGGACCAATCTTCATGAAATTTGACATGAGAGTTCCTGGGAACAATATCCCCGGATTTTGGGGGGGATTTTTTCGATAAAAACCTTTGATGACGTCATGTAAAAGTTGAGGCGGCACTATCACACCCTCATTTTTTAATCAAATTGATTGAATTTTTGGCAAAGCAATCTTCGACGAAGGCCGGACTTTGGTATTGCATTTCAGCTTAGTGGCTTAAAATGTAATTAATGAATTCGGTTATTAAAAATCGGAAACTTATCATTAAATTTTTCTTTTAAACGATCCAAAAGCAATTTCATCTTATTCTTCGTCATTTTCTGATTCCAAAAACATATACATATGTTATATTTAGATTACAAACAAGCTCTAAAAATTAAAAATATGAAAATTATGATTAAAATTAATTGTCCGAAATCGATTTAGAAACAATTTCATCTTATTCCTTGTCGGTCCCTGATTCCACAAAACATATAGATATGATATGTTTGGATTAAAAACAAACTCAATACGCTAAAAAGAATAGAGATACAGAAAAGCGTGTTATCCCGCTCAGCGCGACCATTACCGCACTATTCTGGCTTGTCGATTTCACTGCCTTTGCCACGAGCGGTGGACTGACGAAACTACGAGTATGCGGTCTTGGTGAAAAAATGCAGTGCGTTCAGTTTCATTCTGTAAGTTCGACAGCTTGACTAAATGTTGTTATTTTTCCTAACATGACTTGTTTCTTTATTTGCTTTATCACTGTCTGTCTGTCTTGTACCTACCAGCACTTAGATAATATAACGTACAGTAATATGATGCAATTATACATTGTTTAACATAATTAAAGTTCATTTGGTTTCTCAACAACGTACAACGTTATCACGTAGAACCGATCGCATGAACTCCTTAATTCCTAGAATTCATAGAAGAATCAAATGCCCCCCCCCCACACACACACATACAAACACACACACACACACACACACACACACACACACACACACACACACACACACACACACACACACACACACACTCACGTACGATCCTCACTCCCAAAAGCTAAAAAGCTCGATGTCAGAAGATGTTTTCGTGCTTCGAACAGGATACCGCATTAACTGTTGTGCAACATTCACGTTGCAACAATCAAAAACCTATTCCGACAAATGGGTTGCACCCATTTACTTCAGTAATGGTCGTTTGAATCCGGATATGAAAGTTGTTGTTGTTGTCGTCGGTGGTGTTGGTAAAACTGGAAATGTGGTGATGGTGCGGTTTTTTTTATTTGTATTTTGTATTTGAGTAACATACTTCAATTATTGCTCGAACATATTCACAGCCACAAAACCTTTTACAATCATTTAAATTTCCACGCGTGTTCTGTACACATTATCATCATACTGCATGCTAACGGACATTTACCCTCAGAGGTAAAGCTTCCATTTACCAATGCACCCTGCAGGGGTTACTCGCGCCATAAATTTCCAACGCCATTCATCAACACTTTAAGTTCTTTTCTGTGTCCTTGTATGACGGGATAGTGTTTGCTTTGGCGCCTTGCATTACTGCAGGGGGTAGCCTAAAATGTTTGCCGACGTGTATGTACATCATATTCATGACATTTTGCATAACTTACCGAACGTACTTTCTTTATTTGGTGTTTAACGTCGTTTTCAACCACGACGGTTATATCGCGACGGGGAAAGGGGGAAGATGGGATAGAGCCACTTGTCAATTGTTTCTTGTTCACAAAAGCACTACTCAAAAATTTGCTCCAGGGGCTTGCAACGTAGTACAATATATTACCTTACTGGGAGAATGCAAGTTTCCAGTACAATGGACTTAACATTTCTTACATACTGCTTGACTAAAATCTTTACAAAAATTGACTATATTCTATACAAGAAACACTTAACAAGGGTAAAAGGAGAAACAGAATCCGTTAGTCGCCTCTTACGACATGCTGGGGAGCATCGGGTAAATTCTTTCTCGTCCCAACCAATCTGGGACTCCCCCTAACCCGCGGGGGGTCCAGGCAGATCGACAAACGTTCGCGTTAAGTTGATTTAACACATAAACGCTTACTAAAGATCCAAAAACAAATACACTTGCCAACGTTCCAAAATTCAGAATCAAAAACACACGAAAGGTTTGTTGTTGGAACGTTTAATTATTGACCAAAAACCCGTTACGTTCACAAATAGTTCGACCCAGGGGTCGTTTAAGTGCAAAGACATAATACCAAACAAACACGCCTTACACTTACTAACTGAAAGGCTTATTAGATATTTAGCCAGCAGTACATCGGTTTCGTTGCTCTATGTGATGCATAACCCCTTACACTTACTAACTGAAATGCATATTAGATATTTAGCCAGAGGTACGTCGGTTTCGTTGCTCTATGTGATGCATAAGGTTGATATATATGTACTGTGTATGAGAACAACAATGATCAAAACTTTCAAAACCTCTGTTCAAAACTGAAATCTGTGCCTTTATGTTCTCTCGTGTGGCGTATATAGTGTGCGGTCAAGTGCGTAACTAATCAGAATGAGTAAGACATTGCACTTCTCTCTACCATTCTGGCCCTCGGAGATGATCAGATTCCCCTGCCTTTTTTTGACACTTGCTTCATGTATTTACTGTGGTAATATCCCCTTTATATTCATTTGTTTTCTTGTCTTTTATTGGTATGTTTGTTTTTGTTTGGATGATTATTTGCATAGTTGTTAGTTATGTATTAAATCTGTTCGCATGTTTTTATGTTTTATGTGTGTTTTTTGTTCGCTGAGTGAGGCCATGCATGCATGAATGCACACACAGATACGCACGCACGCTTGCACGTGCTCACACACACACACACACACACACACACACGCACGCACGCACGCACGCACGCACGCACGCAAACACACACACACATACACACACACACACACACACACAAACATACACACAGACACACTCACATGCATGCACCCACACACACAGACACACAGACACTGGCACAGACACACAGACACACTCACACGCGCGCGCAAGTATGTAAGATGCACAGCGTCAGACACAATTCAAAGCAGACACACGTAAAATCAACCCTTAAATCGCGTATATTTCTTTCTTTTTCAGCACATACGTCATAAGTGTACATTCATATTGCATTTCATTTACACTGTATGTACATATTTTACAAGATCTCTCATGATGTAAACAATTGAGTTTTGAGGTAATTAAGTTTGTACACACTGCTAGCTAAATAAACAGACTTTGAACAAAGCAAAGCAAAGACAGCAAAATCAAGTTCATTAAATGTCTTCCAAACTTTTTTCATGAGACATCTTCTGGAATTAATGTCAATAACGTTTGCAAACATCAATGTTCCTTTCAAAACTTGTTTACATTTCCAATTGCTTTACTGAAACGAAGTTCGTATTCTCGACCGTGTATGGTTGACAATCAATAAGACTCGCAACCACTTAGTATAAATAAGGACAAACTAAGTAACAAAAATACCAAATAAATACAAACTGAGAGTGTTAAACAAAACAATACAGATGTTCTCTACATAACAAAAAATATCAGTGTATGTTTTTGACATTGAAAAGTCTTCTTAGATTAATGTGTTTGAAAGTTTTTAATTATTTATTAGTTTATTGTTTATGGATTGCAAAAGAGCATTTGCTTTCATAAATGTTATTCAAATATGTCAGCGCAGCCACGTCTTTGTGTTCATTGTGTACGAACTAGTACACAGAGGGTTAGAATTAACATGATGTCCGTGTGTATACATGTGTTCAGCTTAACACACAACACAGCATAACTTAATGGGATTATGTCAGGGTGTCTTTTCATTTAGCCCCGAGGGCCTACATATCGTCGACGTAAGTGCACGTTAATACCGTTAACGTTAGTAAGGTGCAGTTCATTGTGTTTTCATGAATTGGTCAAGTTTTCTAATTGACTTTTGTCATTTGTAGTGTAAGTGGTCAGTTCATGTTAAGTATGGTTAAACGTTGTCCTTTTTCTGAAAGTATGGGCTTGACTGGACATTAATCAGATAAATAAAAAGTAAATGTAATGATCTCCAATGGCAATTAAAAAGTAAATGGAGAGGCCTGAGGACAGGCAGCTTAACTTGCAACAGGGGGAGAGAGACAGAGAGACAGAGAGACAGAGACAGAGAGAGACAGAGAGAGACAGAGAGAGAGACAGACAGACAGACAGACAGAGACACAGAGAGAGAGAGACAGAGACAGAGAGAGAGACAGAGAGAGAGAGAAAAAGAGAGAGAGACAGACAGACAGAGGAAGAGAGAGAGACAGACAGAGGGAGAGAGAGACAGAGACAGAGAGAGACAGAGACAGAGGGAGAGAGAGACAGACAGACAAAGGGAGAGAGAGAGACAGAGACAGAGAGAGATAGAGAGAGAGACAGACAGAGACAGACAGAGACAGAGACTAACAGATAGACAGCCAGATACAAATACAAGATGAAGAAGAACACCATAAGGCCTCAAAACGTGTGTACAATTGTCTGTTTGTATCATCAGATGAGTGACTGGTAAATAGTTTCTCTGTAAGCAAAATGAAAATGTATTATCCTTATTATTTTAAATTCAATGCTGAAATATGAATTCATTAATGATTGACAACTCTCGAATTTCGGACTTGAACTTGAAATGTACGCAGTAATTATACAGAATAAGGACTTTCCTTCTTAACCACAACATGTATAATATATCCCTCCTCTCCCCCTCCCCCCCCACCTGCTCCTCTCCCCGAACTCACACCATATACATTTGTATACACAAAGAGAAAGAAGGCAGTACACGTTTTAAAAGGAAGCAAATCACAGTATGACACACACACACACTGCCATGCATCAATGTTCGACAGTCAACAACCTTTAAAAAGACCATCAGTTCTACAGTGTACAGGTGTCGGTAGGAGTTGCACTAGGAGTCAGCGGGAGTCTTAGCAGGGAGTCAAATCGTCCTGTGATTTTAGCCGCTTAAAGCGACGAAGAAGATCAACATAAACTCAACGGTCAGAAGTGTGCAGAGTTGTGTCAATCCCCTTTTTAAACGTTGCACAGAATTCTACACCGGTAAACTTTCGTCATTATTCACGGCTTGGTTTTTATTGCTCAAAATGCAAAGTTGACCGAAATAAAAGAGGATGGATTATATAAACGAACTTTGTTTTTTTATATCAGTGAATTCGAAGGGCTTTAAAAGGAATCGCATATTTTATAGGTTTAACGTTTTTCTTTCAAGTACAAAATCATATTATCATACCAAAAGATCAAACAAATATGTAGGGAATCTTCAGGTCAACTTATATTACATGAAAGAGAAGTATCAAACACAGATTTCCTAGGCCAAGACAGTGATTTCTTTGGTAAAAATCAGGCTCAAAACAGCATTTGCGTGCAGAAGAACCCACATTTGGAAGACAGCTTGCGTGAGCCAAAGCACAATCTGTCTGAGTAAAAAAAAATATGAGTACTTAAACTGTCTGGAGTCCCTCTCCCTTCCACACGCGCACCCCTCCCCTCCCCCCCCCCCCCCCCCTTCTTGACCCACATTATAAGTACAATTATTCATTTCATGGAAATCCGTTTGGTGTATGTTCAGCAAAAACCTGAGAAAGAAAAATTCCCCCCAAATCTCACAGTTAAAGCCACAAGACGTACCATTAATGCCACGGAATGTGGATATTTTGGACAAAATTGAAACATATGGCAGAAGGGCTTAAACTAAAAGAGCACCCAGCCCCTACTCCGTCCTCCCCTCTGTCACAAACATTCCGTTCGGCAGACACTGACGGGCATGGCCCAAACCCAACTCTTGTGACGCACGGGTGACCAACAACGCTCGCGCCTGACTGATTTTTCACCTCGGAGTCAGCCAAGCGTGCTGTGTGATTACAGATCTTAAGCCGTCGGCTGCAAGTTTTCTTTTATCCACAAAGGACTTTTACGATGTTGATAATTTATGTTCCGGCGGCTTAGCTTCTGTCTCGCTCCTTTTGTGACACTGTTAAGCCGTAATTCTAGCACCGTCCTTTCTTGGCGTACATCGATTATGCTTCAAAGTACACAGCCAGACCCAATAATCATATGCCCTTAAACTAAATATTTACCCACAATGTGTACAAGTACTTTTCTTTCGAACTACGACTGAGTTTGGAACCCGTAACACTGAAGTACCTGCCGTTGGAATGTATGCATTCGCTGTAGTATGAAATGCTAAAATAAGAAACGAAATGTGATTAAAAGGATTTGACAACTATGTACATTGCCTCCAGAGTGTGTCTGCTTAAATAGCTTGTCAGTACTGCGCTCTTGAAAAAATAGTTTAAGGAGTGACTTAACAGGTCACAAGAAGCAGTCCGTTCGATGATTAATTCTACAAATAAAAAGAACCAGCTACATTTTACTGATAAAAGAACCAATAACATGATAAATTGAAAACCAATGCAGAGTCACTTGAATGGGTATAGTGCTTTAGATATTTGGCTCAGTGGTACAGTATACAAGGTTTGAGGTTGTGCTGTCTCACTTTGATTTTAAACTCACCATTTCTTTCTCTGCAATCCTATTACTCACAAGCCAACAATCCCGTCTTCTTTTAAAGGCGTGTATAAAAAAAAGCATCCCGTAAAAAAAACATTATCACGAAAACGCTTTGTTTGTTTTTTAAGCAGGTATGCGAGGTCGCTTAATTACAACCATGTGTCAAAAGCGAGTCGCTTACATCATAAAAATAACCTTGTCAGAGTTGTCAGGTCATGTTTAAATGATTGATTAGACACATATATCTCAAGCTGAGTAATCAATCGCAGCACAATCTCTACTGAATAGCTCTGTGACTGTCCTGAGGCGTTTGTAATCGTGAACATCTCTCAGTGTGTTGTTTACATGACATGGTTTTGCGTTCGGGCAGATTCCAATTTGTTGTTGTAGTTTTAATGACAGTTGGCTGACAACTGACAAATCATCTTGATGATCCGCTTGACAGTTATTTTAAAACGACACTTAATCTTCTTCAAAATTAAAAAACAAATATCGTAAAACTATCAATGTATGTGTTTTGACAATGTCGTTCCGATGTTCTAGATAAGTTATGCACTTAATCACAACATTTAAACATTTTTTATGAAACTGACATGATAGAATCTATAACAAAAAAACCTGCAAAACGCTATACCAACATATTTAATACCCTTGCACATTGTCACAACTTGACATGTAATCATTAACATGAAACTGACACGATATAATCAGTGAAACATTACAAAAAACGCTATCCCAACTTATCTGAAACCATCGGAGAGAGGGCGACAGTCAACTTAAAAGGCAACAGAGGGGAGGAACGGATGCTTATTAAGAAACACGTGACATTGACACTGTATACGTAGTAACATCCAAAATACATGCTAACACACCCTGCAGCTTGTGATGAATCATGTAAACTCTACTGACACCGACGAGTTCTCAAACCACACCACTTCATGTTCTTCCTCTGTCCGTGAATGGAGTTCAGAACTGTCCTGTAAGTGGATAATGCGGCGATGTCTCTGCCCGAAGCGAAAGGTTGTTTTAGTTTAGATTAATTACTGCTGTTGGTGTATTAGTTACCACGTGCGAACCTCTCTACCTATAGCTAGACGCGACATGGGTTTACTTTTACTATGAGAGAGAGAGAGAGAGAGAGAGAGAGAGAGAGAGAGAGAGAGAGAGAGAGAGAGAGAGAGAGCGAGAGAGAGAGAGAGAGAGGGGGGGGAGGTGGTGGGAAGGGAGAAAGTGAGAGAGGAGGAGGAGGAGGAGGGGGAAGAAGATATTCTGTAAGTTTGCTTGTTCGTGGATTGGAAGTGCAGTGTTGGCAAACGCGCGAATATAAACATTTGCTTTTTGATCTGAAACAATAAAATGGAATCATCTGCCAAAGTTATGTTGAAAGGGACACCACAGAAACTATGTTTTCCATCCTTTTTTCCAAAAAAAACCCTTCAAAGTCTGGGCAAAGAAACACCTAAATGTACCAACAAAAAATTGAACTATTAAATAAATATACAATGAGACAAAAATATTTGATGAGATTCCAGAGGGAGGAAAAAACACGTGTTGTACCAAAACAGTTCAGCTAGTATAGCCTCTAATGTAGTGAGGTAAAATTGGTCGTTGAATCTTTAGCAAAGAAAAACAAGATTAGAACGTTGTAAATAATAAGCGAATACAATATATGCTCTATTTTGTGAGACAAAAGCCGTATGCGGAGTTACACAGAGTAAGAAATCGTCATCAGAAATTATGTTTTGATTTGCTCAGAAACTATCACAATACATCAGAAAACGCTTCAGTTATCAATGTAAACAACAACAAACATTAATAAAGGACAAGTTGGAGTACTTTTCTCCGGCACATAACTCATTTTAAATATGTACACTGCATTCTAGATTGCTTGGTGTGTGAATATAAAGTTCACAACTGTTTGTTCGGCAGAAGCAGGATATGATATTTACATTTTCCAGTCTCTCATAATTTAAAAGCGCGACGAAGACTTCCTATTCGAATTTACTTTGCCGTTTCCTTTGAAAGTATCAACCAATAGCAGATCTTCTTTCCTTCGAATTTCACAGCCATGATAACTACACATATCACACTAATGTACAACATAAAGGCATCTTTTTTTCGTTTAAAGAGAACAAAATCAGCAGTTTGAAAACAGCATCAATTTTATGACAAATATAACACATGTTTTAGCACTCTTACTCAGCAAACCGTTCCTGACATGCATCGATACAACAACAACAACAACAACAACAACAACAACAACAACAACAACAACAACAACAACAACAACGATCAATGGTTATAAAGCAACACCAAGACTTAAACAACCAACCACACTGCCTTAGATTTGTACAGAATTAAGCTAAAACTTTAGAGCACACAAACTTGCTTTCGATTTCGCTCCATCTCTCTTTCCCTCTGCATCTTGTCAATGCAAGTGGGCAATGTCATTCTTTCAATCTCCAACGTTGTCCTTTTTCAGAGTTCATTCACAGAATGCCATAGCTCTGTGTCACCCGTTTCCAACAGTAAATGTTTGGCAGCTTTACGAGGTGATCAGCTTTACGCCACCACACTAAATCCGAAACCTTTCCTTGCATCACTGCAGAACGCCGAAGCTGACAGGCTAAGAGTGAGAGAGGGGGGAAAACGTCCGGAGATGGAGAGGGTCCTACTATAGGGCAGGGGACTGTGGGAGGGAGTAATGCAAGTAGAGAGAGGGGGGGGGGGGCTTGGGAAAAGCTGGTTTGGGTTGCAACGAGGCCTGAGACGAGTTGGAAAGAAAGAAAGGAAGGGAGGGGGGAGAGGGGGGGGATAAAATACGTCCTTCCCTAGGCTGCACGTATTCCCAAGTAACGCACCACGGAGCGAAGGGAAATAGAGCTTTTCCTCAAACAAAGAACCCCCAAAATAGAAATTCGAGATGTAAAACTGTCGTCTGACGAGAAAAATGCCATAATTCACTTTTGGAATAATTTATCTCTGTTTATGTCAAAGCTGTTTCCCATGTCTCGGGTGTCACTTGTGTTGTTTGTTTCAAATATTTTGATCTCGTTTTTTCTTTTGAATTATTAAACAAATGAATGTTCTGTTTTTAAGTTTGTTGTTTAAACTGTCTGGAGATAGAGGAAATGAGACAATGACAACAAAACAGTGAGCTGACATGCACATTATACAGTTCAAATGTTACATATATGGCTCAGGATAAAATGTGGTTTTCCTGAAACAGAAATTCAGCAGTTCTCCTCAGCAGTCAGAATAAACACAGCCGCATATTAGTCACGGTAAGTTTGTGAATCACGACGTAGATCAGGAGTTTAATGTCAAGTACTTTTTTGTCCGTCCTGTCTTCAACGTCACTTAATATCGCAATGTTCCTTCTGTACAGCATCGCGGGCATGCCACTTTCTTATAAGTCACAGAGCGACGTGATTTCCGTTATGTACAGCATTTACTGGCACATTTATTTTCAGCAGCATTCCACTCCAGTTCGAGATATGTCCACAAACGTATTTTTCCTGCCAAAAAAACACCGATGGAAATCAACTGAAAACGGTCATTATAAACATCTTTTCAGTGAACGCAGAAACATCGGATTCTAGTGGGTTATTTTGTCGGATTAAAATCCTTTCATCTGCCAAGCAGTGGTGATTAAAACCTCCACCTTATGTTTTCTTCCACAAAAGCACTTTTCTGCTTTATTCCATACAACAATATCCTTCACTGAAAAGTACCCAGTTGCCTGACAACAGGCGAAAAGCAGATATAGTATGTCACGGTGGGATATAACGTCTGCTTTGAAACTGGAAGTGTTAATCATCTCTAAAGGATGTCCGTCATCGAGCCAGAAGTCGACTTCCCAACGTTTTTTTGTATCGACAAATCAGTGCCAACGTTTCCTGCAACCTGCTTCACGTGCACGTAGTAAAAGTCACCCATTTCATGTGAGGCGTCATCGCCGTGGTACACTTCTTGTAGGACTGTCCGACACATCGGAACTGACGAGCATGCAGAGATGTCCATGGCTTGCTTGGATGCCAATGATGGAGAAGGTATGTTGACCTTTGGGGAACATCCAACGTACTGCAGCATTCGTGTGGGCATCATAATTTATTGGCTGAGCAAACGACGACGACGACGAAGCAGGAGAAGACCCTGAAAGAAGATCACCACTCGATGTTCAAGAGAAGTGACATGCCAGAGCGTGTCTTGGTCACTGAGCAGTTTCACATGATTCACAGGATTCTGAGAAATACTGCTCCGACACATACACACTCCAAGTCTACTCCCCATCGAGGAATGAGCAAACTCCTCGGGGTTTGTAAGCAGCTGAGCGTCTTCGTTTTCTCAAATAATTGCCCGCTTTTTGTTTTACACTCTCGAAATCACATCAGCGTGCACCACAATTCTGCAGTGTTCATACAAGGTAGTTCGTTAAACACTGCACGCCAGCCAGTCCGTCAACAGCAACAACTTATGTCCATGAAGCACAACCACTAAGAGTTGGAGCTGTCTTGAAGACACATCTTCTGGGAATTCTCTTTTCGAATATATCCCAACTCGGGAGTTTCACGGTTCACTTTCATACAGTAACTCCAAACAACAACGTTTTGAAAGAGTGCCTGTGACTGGAGTAAGCCCTTTTTGGGAATGTTCCCGTCAATTTAGGGGAAACACAGCTGTCTGAAATCCCAATAATATACAACAACCCGTATGTCAAGTTGTCCTCGAAGTTACCTGTTGGTTGAGTTGACTCTCCTCATTCCTCCACCGCCGTAAGGTTGACGGTACTCGTCGAACTGTGACGAGGAGTTAGGTCGATGGTACTCCACGTCGTCATGGCTACCGTATATAGGCTGCGACCTTCTTTGACCGTTGAAGAATGCCCCTTCTCCAGGATACCCTCCTGACGCCCGCGGGCTTCGTGGGCTGTGTAGACTCATCTCGCTCTTCAGAACGTTGGCGGGAAGGCTGCGCATGAGGAGAGGACTGTTGTTTCCCGAGGCAGGCCCAGACCCAGTTCTTTTAACGAACGGTTTGGGCCGCATGGCGATCGGCTCCAGTCGGTATCGGTCTTCCTCGTAGTCTGCGGGTGGGAAGAAGTCGCTATTGCCACGATTACCACCGTAGCCAAAAGCCGCCTCCCCGCCTGGACCGTTCCCGGCGCTGTTGTTGCTGTTGCTGCGGCGGTAGACGGGGAAAGAGTCGCCGCTGTTGTCGGAGTGCTGGCTGGCGCGGGAGCTGTGGTTGCTAAGCACCGACGACTGCGACGACTGGCGGACGTGATGCATAGCTGGGGACATGGACCCGGGGAGGTTGCGGGGAGGGTAGACCCCACCACCCCCTCCTCTCTCCTGCCTCGGCGGGTAGAGGAAATTGTCCTCCGCGCCTTGAGGAGGGGTGTACTCGGAGTTGTTGTCAGAGTTGCTCTGGGGTGGATAAGCAGGAAAACGGGTCTGGGCGTCGCCGTTGTCGCTGGAGGGGGAGGCTAGGTCAATGCCACTCTCCTCCGATTCGTTTCGGACCCTCTGCTGGTCAGCCTCGTCGTCCACTGGACCGGGCCCATCGGCCCCCACGACGTGCTGGTTGAGACAGCGACGTTCGTTGATGTCCATGAGGTTGCCCCTGGCACGGCTGAAAGATAAAAAGTTAAATGTAAGTACATAATTCACGATCACTTTAACACAAGTTATATCATGATAACAGCACACTTTCTACAAGAATGCCCGCTGCAGGAGGAAAAAAGAAGCACAGCTTGGCCGGATGATACCCTCCTGCATGAGAAGTTATTTGGCGACCTGGTGGCCCAAAAGAAGACGGTGGAAATCGGTGGAAATGAATGGATGTCTAAAAGAAGCGAACAAGAAGAAGAAGTCACAAGTTTTTCATGTAACTTACAACACAGAACAAGGACCTATATTGCAGCAACGCAGTACAGTTTAACTCTACCTTGATAAATAAGAATGCTATTAACTTACTGATAACTCATATAAGTGGATGCAGCTGTATCTACAACTATATACATGCCATGAAATGTTGACTGTTTTCTAACAGCTACCCTTAAAATGGCAAACAAGGTATCCAGCACGATATCAAACACAAAAGGCACACTGTTGTATGTGGAAGGACAATATCAAAAAGAGTTAGAAGGAAAAGGCATTTGAAAGGAGAGGTGGGTTCTAGATGGTAATAAGGAAAAAATATATAGAACACAAATATGCCAATAAAATCAAACAGACAAGCTCACAAGACTCATAGAACTTACAATAAACACAACAACAACAACAACAACAACAACAACAACAACAACAACAACAACAACTAACAAACAACAGACTAGCACAATAACGCACCAAGAAGGACCAAGCACAAAAGAATCGTGAAGGGTCACCAGTACTGTTGGATATAGCATCTTTGGCTTGTCGGATATCAATAATCATATCCATAAATGTTTACTGCTGATCCCATTTTAATAACTAGTAAGTGATAACTACTAAGTGCGTTCCGGTTGACCGATCACGAGTATCCTCACCAATTGTCAAGGCTCTGTTGAAGATTGTGTCAACGACATTTTGTTTTCTCTGCTTTCATGTTTAAATTCTAAAAGCCGAAGACAAGTTGGGAACCCTGCATGGAGCCTATCGCAAAGTTAAACGTCACATCTATTCTTGGGTCTATGACCTATTTTGCTTTCACGTTGGAATGTGATGGGTTAAAGGGAGTTCTTCAAACCTGGAGCCTATTACAACGTGAAACTCGCCTTAAAGGGCAGCTGTCAGGTTGTGGCTCTCAAAATCTGTTCATCAGAATGAGTTCTCATGTAACTGAAACTATACTTAAAAGTTACTTGGTGATTTTAGCAGCTTGATAACACAAGTCCGAAGATTTTAGACATGCTACAATGTCTTTAATCGAAGAAAGTTTGCATTCTTGGCTGAGTCAATGCAGCCCGCTCGAAAATTACTTCCCTTGGGCGCGTGACGTCAGCCGAGGAATCGGCCGGGTTGAACGGCGCTCTCTTTATACCGTGTAAGTGAGCTCAATCGGGTTGTCTAG
>NW_027128035.1:117840-119464 GCF_037325665.1 Littorina saxatilis
CTTTTTGTATTGTTTGTCGTTGGTTTTATTACACACGCACTCACATACGGTCAACAAAATGTTGCATGTTCCTGCTTGACAAACAAATGCCTGCATACATGCGTGCACGTACGAACGTACGAACATTCATACCTGTGCAAACAATCTGCCACTTCAAGTTCAACACCCAAACCCCACACATTCCTCCAAAAGGAGTCTGAAGTATAATACTGGCATTTGTGGTATTGAACGAGGACCTCAACTTCCATTGTCTAGTGCATGTGGGTCTCATGTTGTACGTGTGAAACCACTTACTTAAAAAAGAAAAAATCTTGTGAGCTTATCAACAAAAAACGAACAATTATATTCTTAAACAAACTGGTTAGAATAACAGATTTAGGAGAATGCAATGCAAGGAACATCATTATCTAATTCGGTCGATGCTTAGATCTAGAAAAGCACCCACTTATTCCAGTATAATAGAGAGAAAAAATCCAATTGAAAAAGTTCCAGATCTAGACAAGGCAGCACTAGCAGCAATTTTAGCTAGCAAACTCGAACTTGCCCTGCATTCATGCAAGGTCGAACCACTTTCCCTGCCTAGTGGGGGTTTGGCGGGTAGAGGGCCGGTGCTGGCACACTCGGAGTGAAACGACATGTCACCTACTTAAACAACGATAAACACTTTCAAACTCATTTGGGCGATTTCAAGTTGCTTTGCTTCGTGCGAAGGCGGCCATTTTGAAATTTGCTTAACTGCGGTATTGATCATGCTTTGGAGTAATTATAAAAGAAACGAAGCGGTAAACATGCCAAATAAATATTTTGACGATATATGTACATTTGCTGCTAATGTTTCAAAGCAGATAAATATTTTTTTCCCTTTCTTTTATTTTTGCAAACCATTTGCTGCTGATGCTGTTGATCCGAGTTCGTCTGCTCAAGTGTTGGTTTTAAAGTATTATTTTCTTCAAACATATCGAATGTTTGCAATGGCTCTGTATCAGAAATCAATAACAACTACTTTATTATTAATTATGCCAAGTTTCATAAATGTTAAGCAATCTGATCAATTCCAGTTATGAGTTGCGACAGAGGAGTTAGACTACAGCTACTAAAGTTCGTGATACAGAGATAAGTACTAAGTTTTCACTGAACACACACAATCCAAACCTACCAGCAAAAACGACCCAGTTATGAAAGAAGCAAACTTTAAACTTGCGACACTCAAAAAGACTACGCACATACCTAAAATACCTCGGTGAACAAACAACTCCTCAATTCTTAATCCACCCGAAGGTTTGGCCCAAGCCTGAACCGATTCCACCCGTGTAAGTCGACGCTACCCGACTTTCTTAAAAATATCAAGAATGTGATGAGATGTACGGTTTGTCTGCGTGTCCATCAGTGTAACCTACTACACAATGTGTGTTCGTGCAGGATGCACGCACATTCGCATGTACCGATACGTTTATTGGGAACAAAAAGTATATACAGGGTGGGCCATAAAAAGTGTCCACATTTAATTTGTTAATATTTTTCCTGTAAAGTGATATTTTCTTTTCTGTTTCAGATAGAATTTGAGACAAGCATCTTAAAATTCTTTTAAAGCCTGAATGGATCGCATTCCAGTACAGGAAAGGAC
>NW_027128035.1:122164-134664 GCF_037325665.1 Littorina saxatilis
TCACACAGAAACACCCTTTTTCTCTCCTTTTGCTGCATTTCCCTGCCAAGCCATAAAGACCGATTATGCGTGGTATATGAACGCTGCGTCTTTCTCGCTCATTTCGCTTATAGAGAACATCAAAAACACATCCAATGCTTTACGACTTTCACGCCGTCGCAAAACGGTGTAATGGCCTGGCGTGCCGCTCTGGGGCTTTGAGGAATGGAGAACCTCTCGTGTGATACGCCTGGGGATTTCTGTTTGATGTGATGAAGATTTTTTTCGTTTCATTTTTTTCTGTCCCGTGAAGGAAGGGTCGGGAGGTGAGAAATGACTATGTGAAGCATGTTGTGAACGTTAAGAAGATATGCGTGCATGTACGTGTGTTCTGTTAGGATGATTTGAATGTTGCTGCAGTGGCTTATTTATGTTTGGGGAGAAAAAAAAATAACCTGCGTGAGAACATACCGATTTCTTGTTGTGCATGCAGTTTGTCCACACACACTATCTTTTGCAGGGCCGGACCCAGGGGGGGGGGGGGGGGGGGTTCCAAGGGTTCCGGAACCCCACCCCTAGAAAAAGCATGTACCTTGCTTTGAGTGTGTGGTTTTTTTTGGGTTTTTTTAAATACATTTTGTGTGTGTCTCTAACAAATTTTATTCAATGTGAAATCCGATGAGAAAAGGGTACCCCCCCCCCCCCACCAACTCACACTGACAGGCCTTAACCCTCAAAACAAGGCCCAGAATGCACCAGATTGCACAGATTTTAACCGTTTTTCAAAAATGTTCCGGGGGAGCATGCCCCCGGACCCCCTAGTTCGCGCGCCTGCTTTGCAGGCGCGCGCTTGTGGCTTAGCCACTTCGCTGATTTGCCCCCCCCCCCCCCCCAAAAGGAGGAAACCCCCCCCCCCCTTACAACTCATTTGGTCCGGCCCTGTTTTATTACCATGTGACTGCATGTGTACATACTGTGTACTACACCTTCCACATTTTAAATATACTGAAAGGCATAAATTCTGCAAATAGTGCATTGAACGATTTTGCTCTCAAACGAAAATCAGATTGAACCTGTAATTTGTAGTTGACATCTTGAGTGTCGGAGCAAAATGTTTCACGCTGTCAGCGTGCGCTTTGCAGTATTGCTGATCCAGCCACAGCTCACTGTGCTAATAAAGACAATGGGCTGAACGGGAGACAATAACGTAAAAAAGATAGTGTATGGCCCTATAAAATGCAACAGGCTGTTTGGCTGTATCAGATATCGCAATCATGCCACAACTTGATGAAGGAGAGAGACAGCAAGCGATTGGGATGCTTAGAGCTGGCCAAAGCATTGAACGTGATGAACACTGAACGTTTTACAAAATCATTGCGCTTGGACTCAGTCACGTTTTTTGAAAAATTGTCATTTCATGAGGTTCTATTCAAAATCAATAAAGCGAAGGTTTATAAACACTAAAATGGCCAATAAATAAAATATTCAAACATTGAAAACATTCACCACTGAGTTGATTTTTTGTGATTTTTTAAAGTTCAGTTTGCGGAATTTATGCCTCTCGGTATATTATTCCATTATCGATACTGCTACTATCGCCACTTCACCTTCTGCTGCTGCTGCTGCTGCATAATTATATTATCTTGATTGGTTTGATGGCTGGTTGGTTGATTGATTGATTAAGTGATCGATTTATTAACTGATTCAGCGATTGTTTTGTTTCAGATTCTGTGGAGATGGAACATGTCTGAGCAGAACTGAAACTGTCGGCACTCTTGAATGGATTACTGTGACGCCACCAAGATGTCACCAAGATTATGAACGCTGGACCCAGTATGATGGAATCCGTTTTAAACGACGCTGTTCATAGCACAAATGACAGCTCTTCCGTTTGAATCTTGAACGAAAATGAAGTGATACGAGCAAAGCAAAACGTCAGATACCAACACACTTGCAGCCATTTCAATTCACATCGTTATGTGATACTGGTGTTATCTTATAATCACAAGACTGAATTGACCATAGTTTTGTTTCTTCTTCACGAGAATGATGATGATGACGTTGTTCTTTGGAGGCACACCGTATTGGATATACTTGGTTGTGAAACCCTCGTAGTGACGTCACTTCCTACATATGTCTTCTGGTGCGACAATCATCAAACGTCAAATGAACAGGTGAACGTTGGACTGATTGTGTAGCATAATTGTGACCCTCCACCACGAAATGAGTCGCATGTCACCTCGCGCGGTTCTGCGCCAGGTTTAATATTAGTCCGGGGAGTGTCTGGTAACAGTGTGAGGGTCACCTTAGTCACAGGCTTGTAACTCAAACAGTTTTCGCTCTTTTCTAAAACGGTATTCACCACTGGATAGAGCATAAACAACTCTTTAGGAAAATGTAAAAATATGAAAATCATGCAAAGGTGACATGCGACTCATTCCGCGGTGGAGGGTCACAATTATGCTTTAATGTAGGTGTGCGCGTGGACGAGGACAGAATGGTGTCTGTCTTTACCTCTCTCTCTCTCTCTCTCTCTCTCTCTCTCTCTCTCTCTCTCTCTCTCTCTCTCTCTCTCTCTCTCTCTCTCTCTCTCTCTCTCTCTCTCTCTCTCTCTCTCTCTCTCTGTCCCTCTCACTCTCGCTCCCTTCCCCCGGCGTCTTTCTGTCTCTCTCAGCCGCAATCCACATACACACCTCAAAGCAAGGAAAGTAGCTCTGATCTCACTTTCTCCCCCACACAGGTCCGATATATCCTCAGAGCGCCTGCCGCTGAGACAAGTGCGCGAGCACCGGAAGTATCACTTCCTCGTCGACTCCTCGACCTCCACCAGCAACGACACCAACGCCAACCACGACGACGACACCACCGCGACCAGCTTCACCACCGTCGCTAGCGACAACGACGGCACCAGCGATGACATTGTGTTTATCAGCCAGGCTCCCGGGGGCCCACAAGACTCCTCGGAACCCATCTTTGCTGTTCCGATTGTGTGCGGTTGTGGACAACCCCAAGGTGTCTTGGGCAGACAGGGCGACGGCTACCACCACCATTACCACGGTGAGAGGTACATTCAGCAAGGTCACACTTCTCCTGGCATGCGAGATCACAGAGGAGGAGGTTTAGGAGGAGGAGGAGCAGGTGGAGGAGGGGGAGGAGGCGTGGGGAGATTCTCCTTTGCAGTCTCGGGAGGAGGCAGCAGCGGTCAAAGCTCTTCGTCGTATTCCAGCAACGCTCACGTTCCGCTGTCTTCCGAGACCAAGTCACGAACCTCAGCGTCACTATCTGGAGGCAGGAACAGCGACGCGGGCGGGTACAAAATCATCAACAGCATCATCACCAACGCCGCCCCTACCGTCAACCACCCTGCCCCCCAACGCCGGAGCAACACCGCCTCACCTTTAGCCACCAACAGGTACTCCAGCGAGAAGCACTTCCCCACAGAAACCACCCCTCTCACCATCACCTCCACCACCGCATCCGCTCCATCCTCTAACTCCCCTTCCACCACCGCCACCACCACCATCACCACCACCACCACCAACACAAACTCTTCATCCCCTACAGACTCGGACCCGAATTCACAACAATCAACAACCTCAACCAAATCCGGAGTGTCCCCTATCCTTCTACTGTGGTCGTTGCTGACAGTGTTAGTCGCAGGCACGTGCACTTTCGCCTTTCTTCAACCTTTCTGGGTCATGCACGTGGATCTCGTGCACACGTTCGGGATGGTCAGCTACTGCTTCATGGACGTGGGGCTGGACAGGTCACAGGAGGTGTGCTCGGCGTACGGGGGGTACCACCACCTGGCCAACATCCCCTCGGGTGCGTGGCAGGCCGGGTGCGTTCTGTACGGCGCGGGGTGCGTGATGTTGTGCGTGTCATCGTGTCTGGCGTTGAGTAACCTGGGCATGGCGGGGAGGCATGCACCCCGGGTATCGCTGGTGGCCGGCTACCTGCAGGCTATTGCTGGTGAGTTTGTTTGTGTTTGGGGAGGGGTAGGGGGAATGTGGTGGAGGTGATGGTGTGTTTGGGTGTGTGTGTGTGTGGGGGGGGTTAAGGGTGTGTGTGTGTGTGTGTGTTCGGGCG
Organism: Littorina saxatilis; assembly: GCF_037325665.1. NCBI lineage: Eukaryota > Metazoa > Mollusca > Gastropoda > Littorinimorpha > Littorinidae > Littorina > Littorina saxatilis. The sequence continues at coordinate 126,233 of NW_027128035.1, forward strand.
TGCGTGTTTGTGTGTCCGGGGGTGTGATTTTGTGAGTTTGTGTGTGTGTGTGTGTGTGTGTGTGTGTTCGGATGTGTGTGTGCGTGTGTGTGTGTGTGTGTGTGTGTGTGTGTGTGTGTGTGTGTGTGTGTGTGTGTGTTGACATGCATACTGGCGTGCATGCGTGCATTCGTGCATCGGTTTGTCTGTTTGTCCGTCTTTCTGTCTGTCTGTCTGTCTGTCTGTCCCGCTGCGTCTATGTAGGTGTGTCTACTGTCAGTTTACCTTGTTTGGCTGTACCTCTCTCGTACCCCAAGCTTCCTGCCTGTGTGTTAGAGAGGGCAAGTGGAGACCTTGCATTCGAAGATCTTGACTTGCGCATTCCAAGGCTTGGGGTGCGATGAAGGTTACCACCAGCCTGTCTATTGCGCACTCACGTGCAGGTCTTGCACAACCATTATGATTCCTCCGACTCAAAAACAATGCAGTGCGCGGTGTGTGTATATAAACCTGTTCACGCATTTTGCCAGGAATAGCAACCATCAGTCACCATCTGGGAGAGAATTATTGTAAGCAAGTTGTCAAACACCTACTTCAGGTGTTCTTGATCAGACCAAAGTTTTGCTCACAGCGAGGTTGCTTTTTGCAGTTCGTAAAACACGCATTTACTTAAAGATACTCTACTTCCCGTTAAAATACACACACACGCACGCACGCACGCACGCACGCACGCACGCACGCACGCACATACACACACACACACACACAACCACACACACACACACACACACACAACCACACACACACAACACACACACACAACACACACAACACACACAACACACACACTTAAACGAGCAATTAATGTCAAGGTATTGATACAAAAAAGATCGAACGCACGCACGCAAACAGTCACTATACTTCGACGGAGTGATCTTTTACATGGACAGACAGACAAACACTTATGATACAGATAATTAACTTCTCTCAACATCTTCAGAGAAACTCGCTGGCGAGACGCTGGCGATGCAATCTGAATTTTGAGATTTTGGAAATTCTGAATTTTGGAACGTTACCAGTCTTATCTGTATTGGGATGTGTGTCTTTAACGGTTTGGGCGTGCAACTGAGTCAAAACAGCGCAGACAAGCGTTGTAGCAAAGGGCGGGACGATTGATTGAAACGTACCTGACATAACTTCTCCCTGTCAGACCTAACGGCGCTTAAAGCCATCGTCAGGCTTATCTTGTCAGCATAGGAAGAAAGGCCGTTTAAAGATGATGTCCTGTCGGTGTAAAGTATTCGGCTCATCATCTCAGATCTGACAAGGTTTGCACTCCACCTTGACGCATACCGGACATGTAAAGCCTGGGTGTTCTCTGATAATGTGCAGGTTTTTTTATTTTTTTTATTTTTTTTAATATTTTTTTAACATGAACTCAATTCATATAAGCCAGTAGTGGATATTTGTGACCCTCCACCACGGAATGGGTCGCATGTCACCTTTGCATGATTTTCATATTGTTACATTTTCTGAAAGAGTTTTTTATGCTCTATCCAGTGTTGAAACCCGTTTTAAAAAAGAGCAAAAACTGTTTTAGTTATAAGCCTGTGACTAAGGTGACCCTCACACTGTTACCAGACACTCCCCGGACTTATATTAAGCCTAGCGCAGAACGGTGCGAGGTGACATGCGACTCATTTCGTGGTGGAGGGTCACAGTTAAGAAAACCATTCATCAAGAAATGCATGTCTACTCACCATAACTGGCAACTAGGATGTTATATGTACCACCACTGCAATTTCTCCATGTGAGATAATAAAGTTAATTTGATCTGATTTGATTTGATTTGATGTTAATTTGGTTGTGGTATAAGACCAAGTTGAGGGGTAATATTTTCCAATTAACACTTTGTACCCACCTATGTTGACCAATTGTGGTTTTTTTAGCCGAGACCAGCTGTGCTGCAGCAGGTCACTCAGAATTGTAGTAACTGTGTAAAACTGTGTATCAACACGCTGGAATGCAGGCGTTAGATCGACGTTACAGGAAGCGACTGAAGCTAACAGTCTGAGCAAAATGCGGATATGTGCCGAATGAGAGCAGATGCAATGTAGTGACTATGTGTGCACGGCCATATGATATAGCTATTCTGATGAACACGTGGGGGAATTCGGGGGCTGTGATTGGATGGTCTCTTCCGATCATCAAAGCATAATGCGGCGGAAGTCGGCCATTTTACTCAATATCCAAAAGCATATTGAGAAAAATGGCCGACGCATGATTCCGGTTCACCCATCTGTACCACGGCGATGTTTCTATCGACAACAGCATACACTGACAACTTAAAAGGCTGTTTCAACAACTGTGTTGTGAAGTCGAATGCACTTGGAGTCAGTTTTTCTTACAAAGTCAGAAAGCGTGTAGCGGTGTGCATGTCTGCGCGAACATGATGCGCGTAAGAAGTTTGTCTGCTATCAAAACCTGAGATCAACGCATCGATGCAAAAACTGTCATTTTGTAAGTTTGGAACAACAAATCAAGGTCATAACAGCTATATAATCGCTATTGTGTTTTCAGCGTAGCAATAGGGTCCGATATTTAGACTCGAACAAGTATAATGCGACTCGTCTTCGACTCGTCGGCATTATACTTGTCTCGTCTAAATATCGGACCCTATTGCTACGCTGAAAACACAATAGCTATTAATATCCGTACCTGGGAGATAATGAGTTTGTTTTTAGTTGTTTTAAAAAACATTTTTTTACCACAGTTGCATGCAGGATGCTCCAACACATATTATTTGCCTGATTTTCATCCAAGCGGAGCGCGGGCGGAGCCCGCGCGTAGCGAGGTAGTTTTTTTTTTCATCTCCCAGCACTGAAATTTTTTTTGCCAAGTGGTGTCTGTCTGGACATTGTTCTAGAATTCATCTTTTAGCACAATATTAGCGACACTGTTTGGACAATTCTATTAAAATTAGGCGTACAAACTGATTTTGTTTCGGGGAATCCTCTCAGAGGATCAGAATTTTCATATAATATCATCGGAAGCTGTTACAACGGGAAAATGTGAAACTTTTGTCACTTTTTAACATGGAATTTCATCTTTGAGCGTTTCAAGCGGACTTTAATAAAATAGTTATTTGCGAATTAAGCAGCGGAAGACACTCACCGGTTCAACATGTGTATGGTCATTAAACCTCAAAACATTTCAGTAAGTGGTTTAGACAAACACCTCGGACATGTGAGGGTGACTGGTTTGTAGCTGAAGAGTTTTTTTCTAAAGTGTGTTCTAAATACAAATGACGTACTGGTAATGATGTAATGAGTTGTTCTAATCTTGTTCTTGGAACTCTTGCTGTTCCAAGCTTGTTCTTAGCAAGTCTTGGTGACGAGAACAAAGACTATCAATGAAATCTTTAGAAATAACCTCTGACAACGACGACGATGACGACGACGACGACAACAACAACAACAACAACAACAACAACAACAACAACAACAAAAACAACAACACGAGAACAACAACAATCACGACAACGAACATGACAACAACAACACCAACAACTACGACGACAACTACAACGACTGGGTTATGATGACATCACCAATGATTTAAAGGCCGTTAAAAAATCGTTAAATCCTATTTCTTCACTGATTCTTATGAAATTTTAAAGGTAGGTTTGTTGTTCCCAACTTATTTTCACTCCATACTTTTCCAGAAGAAAAACATAATTTTGGCAGTTAAAAACCGTTAAATTTCAATTCTTCACCGATATTTATGAAATTTTGTGGGTAGGTTCGTTGTCCCCAACTGATTTTCACTCTATACTTTTCCAGAAGAAAGACATAATTTTGGCAGTTAAAAAACGTTAAATTTCAATTCTTCACCTATCTTTATGAAATTTAGTGGGTGGGTCCGTTGTCCCAAACTGAATTTTAAGACATACTTTTCCAGACAAAAAACCTTATTTTTGGCAGTTAAAAACCGTTAAATCTCAATTCTTCATCGATATTTATGAAATTTTGTGGGTAGGTTCGTTGTCCCCAACTGATTTTCACTCCATACTTTTCCAGAAGAAAAACATAATTTTGGCAGTTAAAAACCGTTACATTTAAATTTTCACCTATCTTTATGAAATTTAGTGGGTGGGTCCGTTGTCCCAAACTGAATTTCAAGACAAACTATTCCAGTCAAAAAAACTTATTTTTGGCAGTTAAAAACCGTTAAATCTCAATTCTACACCGATATTTATGACATTTTGTGGGTAGGTTTGTTGTCAGATTTGACATGATGGCAGAATTGAAAGTGTGAGATATCCTGATGTTTCACAATTTATGCTGCATAATTCAGCCCCATAGGCGCTTGAATTTTAGGTGGAGTTGGGGTTTTTTTCAGCCCAAACCAGTAACCCCCACATGGTTTTCATGTCCCTTTCTGAGAGACTTCAAGAAGTTTCAATTTGACGTCATGATTAGCCTGCCGCATTAGCAAGTATGAAAACACGTCATCGATGACACATTTTAAGAGAGAGAGAGAGAGAGAGAGAGAGAGAGAGAGAGAGAGAGAGAGAGAGAGAGAGAGAGAGAGAGAGAGAGAGAGAGAGAGAGAGAGAGAGAGAGAGAGAATCATGTACACACAGATGGACGACTTCGCTTGGGGTATGTACTGCCCGGCAGTACACATCTACTTTATTTTTATTTTATTTTTTTTAATTTAGGCGGGGAGCATCCTTCTTCCTTGATCTTTTTCTTTATAACATAATCAACTTTGTATTATATGTGACAGGGGAGGCTACCGCTCCTTTCACAGCAGACTCTGCACCCGAGTTGTTGGCCTTTAAGTCAACACCCGTGGTTTGTGGAAATTTGTTTGTGATGGGGTCTGGTAGTTTCCGATTGTCTGTATGTTCATGGAAACCTTCTAGTCGGGTAGCTGAGTTCAGAAAAGTGCAACATGCTAAACGTTGAGGGTTACAAGCATCCACCTGGTCTCAATGGAGAGTCTGGACGTGGAGTAGTGTAGTCTAGGTAGGTGGACATTCTGAATTTGGTTTGTTTGGCCGCCATGACACTTTTCAAAATGGCCGCCTGAAAATCTTATGCGGGCCATATCTCACGTGTTATATGGACTAAAGTGACAAACTAAAGGGCTATATATATGTATTTTGACATGAAGAATTCAAATATGCAAGAATAAACATGATCTAAGTAGGTGGACATTCTGAATTTGGTTTGTTTGACCGCCATGACACTTTTCAAAATGGCCGCCTGAAAATCTTATGCGGGCCTTATCTCACGTGTTATATGGACTAAAGTGACAAACTAAAGGGCTATATATATGTATTTTGACATGAAGAATTCAAATATGCAAGAATAAACATGATCTAAGTAGTGCATTGTATGATTACTTCGAAAAATATGTCAGATCGCAGATGATCAAGCGATGGAACACGTCAACAAAACTGGAAAAGTCGCTGGAGGACTTGTTGGCATTACAAAAACAGACACAGCCAGGGACAGGTGGTCTCTGACACTCAGCGCAAGGTCTCAGCTGGCTAAGGACACTCAGGCCATGTTTGGCCTGTCTAGTGCTGCTGATGAAGATGACGAGCACGACTGTGCACACAAGGACTTCGGGAAAAAGAGGTTGAAACAGGATCAAGATGATCTACAGAAACTCATCAACTTGTTTCAGACATTCAACCCCTTTGCTCACCCATCACCAGACCTGATTTCACTCACAACTTGTGACGTTGCCAGTGATGTTGTGAAACATGACTTGCTAACAGCAGAGGAAACAGGAAAGGAAGTCATCTCAGAGTTTGTGCAGAAAAGATTTGTCCTGAAAGAGACTCTTTTCCATGACAGAATCAAAACCAAGAAACTCTGCACCTTGGAGAGCATGTACACACTTGAAGTCAACACTGGAAAAGGAGAACACTGTTGCCCTCAAATCCGACAGGGACTTGTTCAGACGTGTGATAACAGCTATGGAAGCAGGACGGGATGTTGACATCAACAAGATGTTGGAACAAGAGCTTTGTGGAGTGCCTCTCTCGCTAGCAACTGCTGACTGCAGATTGCGACTGCCAAGAAACAAAGCTGATCTGGCCAAAATACTTCAGCAAAATTTGCCACAGAATGCTGCTCCAGCTCCAAGCACAACCTGCACCATAGTTGATGGGATGGCGATGATACAAGTCTTGGGGAATCGGATGGGAGCAAAGACTTTAGGAGAGTGGAGTGACAATGTTGCAGAACACGTTGACAAGTACTTCTCACACTCCTGCACCAGAGTTGACTTGGTCTTTGACAGGTACATCAAACAAACAATCAAATCGACGACTCGAGGCAAGAGAACGGACGGCAAGAAAGGGATAAGAAGGAATGTACTGTCACGCACTCAAGCTCTAGGCAAATGGGACAGATTCATACTATTGGAGGAGAACAAGGCCAGCTTGGCCAACTTCCTTTGCGAAGAGCTGGCAAAAAATTTCAGGAATGAGCCTGGAAAAGAGCTGGTGCTGAGCGGTGGCTTTTCTGATGCCGAAAAGGTCTGGTCGTCATCTGACAGAGATGTCACACATCTGTCATCTGCTGAGCATGAAGAGGCAGATACCAGAATGCTTCTTCATGCCAAAGAAGCAAGAGAACAAGGATATCCACAAGTAGTCATCGTCAGCCGTGACACTGATGTTCTTGTTCTACTTGTCGCTCACCAACCACAGCTCAGTATCTTTGTGTGGATGCAAACAGGAACACCCCGGAAGAAGCACTTTGTGCCTGTGCATCAAATTAACATCACTGACCAACAAAGAGAATCATTGCTGGCATTCCATGCAATCACAGGTTCTGACAGCACCAGCCAGTTTGCTGGCATTGGGAAGAAATCTGCATGGAATGTTTTCCTCGACAATCCCCATCTTCTCCAAAGACTTGGCATGGAAGACTTTCCTGATGAGGAAGTGCTCATGGATGCAGAATCATTTGTCTGCAAACTCTACAACCCGAACACCCAGCACACGTCCACACAGCCGCTGCGATGCGACGTTTTCCACAGCGTGAAGAAAACGCTTGAGAACTCCCCCCCCCCCCCCACACAAGATGCTTTGAACCTACACATCAAGAGATCTCACTACCAGGCACCTGTGTGGAGGCGGGCTCTGGAAACTAAGCCACACCTACCGGCTGTTGTCAACAGTGGATGGACTGAGCTGGTCACGAAGGAGACTGGCGACGTGATTGAGCCCATCCTGCTGAGTCGTGCACCCACAACTGACACAAGACAACGTTTTCTCGAGCTCATAGATTGTGGCTGCACATCTTGTGCTACAAGACGCTGCAGATGTTGGTCCAGTGGACAGGGATGCACAAGAGCATGCCGATGCAAAGACTGCAGAAACCCACACACTTTGGCAGGGCTACGCAACTAAGCCTTGAAATACCACTTTGTGCCTGAGAAACTATTGTTCTGTTTCCATGGAGGCATGTAGCCTGTCATACTCAGTGATCCAGAAGCGACAAATCGTTTCTTATAATGTTACATACCCATTATTGTGCCATCATTACATGTTCATTGCTAAAAAGGAAAGACCTAAGTAACGAGTGTAATGCATAAACGTTTGTGCATCATGTTGTACTATGGTATTTGACATTGTTCTTGTGTATTGAAGAGTCAGAGTTGTTGTGTACTGAAAGTGCATAATTAGCATGATAATTATGCTATATAGTATCATTGGTGTTTCAGAAGTATTACAATTTTCAGTTTATATCATCACCCAATGTTTGTATTTTCTTGTCATCATTGATTTCAATTTGTTGTTCTCCAAAGCAATATGGAGTAAACTCTTTGGACGCTGATATGGCATTGTCTAAGATAGCAAATTCAGAAAGATAATACTTAATAAATTCGAACATCGCACAGAGCTATTTTGTCAAATATTTAATTTTTGTAAGGAAATGTGAATGTTAGGGTTATTTTTTGTGCCACCATTGACTTTTTCATCATGCAAAACATAGGAATTGACTCCATGTTTTTGAGTTTATCCCAAATATAAGCTGAGATATGAAGAAAAATGTAGATTGTGGCGGCCATTTTAAAAAGTGTCATGGCGGCCATAATATCCAAATTCAGAATGTCCACTTACTTAGATCATGATTATTCTTGCATATTTGAATTCTTCATGTCAAAATACATATATGTAGCCCTTTAGTTTGTCACTTTAGTCCATATAACACGTGAGATATGGCCCGCATAAGATTTTCAGGCGGCCATTTTGAAAAGTGTCATGGCGGCCAAACAAACCAAATTCAGAATGTCCACCTACCTAGACTACACTACTCCACGTCCAGACTCTCCATTGAGACCAGGTGGATGCTTGTAACCCTCAACGTTTAGCGTCCCATTTTTTTGGCAAGCTGCAGATTTCAGCTACCCGACTATTCGGG
>NW_027128035.1:139664-140830 GCF_037325665.1 Littorina saxatilis
CAGGGAAATTCATCCTGACGACCCCGGTTTGCTGGATGTAGTCGTTGACAAGCCTGGCCCTGTGAGGAGTAGCATTGTCATCCTGAAACACGGCGTTTGGGCCAGGGTCGGCAAGACAATAGGGGCGAGAATTTCGTCCCTGTAGCATTGACCAGTGAGATTCCCGACCACATGGTACAGGGGGTGCGTTGATGAAGGCTGAAGCCCCCCCAAACCATGACAGAGCCCCCGCCGAAGGCCACCCTCTCATGCACTGTGTCGTCTTCATAACGCTCGCCCTCACGCCTCCAGACCTTGCGCCGGCCGTCAGAATGGTACAGGTTGAACCTGGACTCGTCACTGAATAGGACCTGAGCCCAGTCCCGGCGCGTCCATCTCAAGTGGCGGCGACTCCAGGCCAGACGAGCCCGGCGATGAGCCTCTGTCAGCAGGGGACGCACAGCAGGACGACGACTCTGCAGCCGGGCGTCATGCAGGCGGTTGCCGATGGTCCTCTCACTAACGTTGATGTTAGTGGCCTCCCGTAACTGCCCTCTGATGACCTTGCAGGTGGTGGCCCGGTGCTGCAGCGCCTGCCGTTGGATGAAACGATCTTCCCTAGGAATAGTCTTTTTGGGGCGACCCGACCTGGGCCTCTCCTCGACATTGTTTGTCGTCTGGAACCGTTGATTCAGCCTTACAATGACTGAATGCGATACCCCAAGTTGCCTGGCCACTTCGCACTTGGATACGCCGTCGTGGAGCCAGGCAATTGCTCTTCCTCGGTTGAATGTTGTCAGCTTCCGTCTGGCAGGCATGGTGAGGAGATGGCAGCTCGCAGAAAATCGGCGGCTTATAAAGCCGAGTTCGTGATCACAATTCACACTCGAAGGATTGTCCTTGCATGTGCACAACAATTTTGCCATGTTACCAGCCTTATTCTACCCGTGCGCACGCCAAACAACAGCCTACTTTTTTGCGATTTTGCTATTTTAGTCACGTGCTGCAGCTCTGCGCCCGGGAGTCCCGCGCAGTTTCCTGCTAACACAGCATAACCTATCCATTGGTGTGTAGCATGCGACAGCCATTTGATTTTGCTGACGAAAGAACAGGGTGTTTTAAACAAATGAAAGTCAGCGGGGAAATCAGTGGGCCCGTCCCTAACTTTTTTCCGCTAGTATAAGTCC
>NW_027128036.1:2500-32500 GCF_037325665.1 Littorina saxatilis
GCACAGACACACAATGATAAAATTAAAAAAAAATAAAAATTAAAAAGTTAAAAAGTTTACCAACAAAAGGAGCTCAGAAAAATTGAGCACGTGATGATAAAGATGATGATGATGATGATGATGATGATGATGATGATGATGATGATGATGATGATAATGATGAAGATGAGGCATGAAGAGCATACATATGTGGTTATTCATAAAATCAAATGCATACTATGCAAGTAATTATAAGTACAAGCTGGTAGCAATCGAACATGTAGCAATAGTACAACAAAAATATGTTCAGAATATACAATGCACAGCATATCTTTGGCGTAATACTAAGTGTGGTAAATCAAAACGCGTTAAACTACTCTGACATTAAGTGTTTTTTGACACTTTTTTAAAAACTTTTTAATGACTTTAAGTGCTTAAAGGATGATGGAAGTGAATTCCAAACTGATGTACCCGAAAAAGCAATACTGGTCTTATAAAGGTCAATTCGTGGAATCGGTGGGATCAAGTTGACCGACCCATATCTGTCGGTAGCTTTATTAAATAATGATGTAATGTAAGAGAGAGAGAGAGAGAGAGAGAGAGAGAGAGAGAGAGAGAGAGAGAGAGAGAGAGAGAGAGAGAGAGAGAGAGAGAGAGAGAGAGAGAGAGAGAGAGAGAGAGAGAGAGAGAGAGAGAGAGATTCGCACATAGAAAAATCAACAAAAAGGACATAGGATGAAATTCATTTGTTCATTTCAATGCTTCGGGTTTTCAATGTTTTGGCTGAAATCAGATTGTTTTATGGTCTCTAACGGTACAATTACAGTGCAGTTTCTGAGATTTAGACCCAGAACTTCAAGTCTTCATTATTTTGGACTCGTGGGTCATTTTTAGACTATTTCAAGTGCCCCAGTTTCGCTGCCTGAGTCCCGCACAAAGTATTGAAATTCTACGCAACAGAAACAAATTCCAAGTGTGTCGATGCCAACAAGCTCGGGTCAGAAAACAAAAGCAAGCCGATAATGTGACTCACCGAACAGTACAATGGCGGTGACGAGAGGTGGCGCCCACATGTTTCCCACTCCTTGCTTCTTGTTGCTGCCACCGATGTTGATGCTGCTGCTGTTACTGTTGTTACTGACGTTTCTGGTGTTGTTCGTAGCTTTCACGTCACCGTCGCTAACATCATAACTCAAATTGTCGTTGAGGAAGTAGTTTCAGAGACGATTCCTATCTCGGTGAGTAATTCACGCCGGAAGGGGAAACGTCGTCACCAGAATACATCCAACGGGGGCAGCGTGACCGTTGATAGTTCCCACCCCTCTTTCTCTGGTTCTCTTCTGTCCCTCCAATTTTCACGACATTTAAAGACTGACTGGCTCAACCGCTATCCGACTCAGTCAGTCTCTCTTTCCCTCTCTGCTCTCACTCTCTTTCCCTAAACTTCCGAACTCTGAGTTTGTTTTTGAGATCCCGTCGTTTATACCAATTAAACTGCGCAGTTTTTGTTTGTTTGTTTGTTTTCTGTTCCCCCTCTCTCTCTGCTCCTGCTGCGAGGGCTCAACACAGTGCTCGTAAAATGTCTTCTGTCAGATAGAAGTGCGCCCACGTAAAACTGGGGATAGTTTTCAACAAAACTATAACCTCTTCAGAATTCGAGTGTTTTCATCCTTTCTCGTTTCGAAATGTCTTCTACAACGGAAAAAACGTGAAGCGAATTCAATTTGTCTTATTTTAAAATGGATGTGAAAAAGAGACGCAGAGCGCAAAAGCATCCGCAGCAAACAACAAGGAAAAAGTCCAAAGCAAACTCAAAATGTCTTACTCCGCAATGAAAATGAACATTAAGCTACTCTTACACTGTGCCGAATTGCCCTTGCGAATAGCATTTTCCAATAATTCACAATGATCGGGACATGGTCGCAAGACTTTCGTAAATGTTCTTAACTATTCCTTACAATTCGTCTCTTGTTTTGAACATAGCAACTTGCTCCTAATATTCGCAAGGAAGTCATATTATTGCTATTTTTTCGCAACGTACGTACTCGTTAGTACTCGCAAGACATTTGTAACTGATCATCGCAATGTATTCGTGGCGCTAGCAAGCCATTCGCAACCATTCGTTATGCCTGTATTTACATTGTGCCGAATATTCTTGCGAATATGAACATGTTGTATTCAGCAAAAAAAATAGACACATGGACATGAATAATATAAAAAATTGAAAGCCTTACCAATCCTTGCGAATGTCTTACAAATGGTTGCGAGTGCTTGCGAATGTGTTCCGATCATTGAGAATACATACGCATCAAAATCGCCGTTTAGTTGCAAGACGTTTGCAAGATATTCTTACTGTTTTTAAAACATTTGCAAGCAATTGCAGTCACTCGCAAGCATTCGTAAGGCTTTCGCAACATTCTTATGAATTGGGAAGAAATGGTCAAAACATTCCTGAGAAATTCGTAATGAATTCGCAACCATTCGCAAGATGTTGGCAAAATGTGCACGAATAAAATCCTTACGATGATTACGAATGGTTTGCGAAAACTTACGAGTACGTTGCGAAACATTCAGAATATGACTTCCTTGCGAATATTAGGAGCATGTTGCTAATGTTCGCAAACAGAGACGAATGGTGGCGAATGGTTAAGAGCATTTACGAATGTCTTGCGACCATGTCCCGATCATTACGAGTTATTGGCGAATTCTATTCGCAAGGGCAATTCGCCAGAGTGTAAGAGCAACATTGCATACTCGTTTTATTCGTAACATGTTTGCAAGCACTCGCAACACTCGCAAGGCCACTCGCAACGTTCGTAATAGATCCGTATACAATCGCAATGATCGGTAGACATTCGCAAGCAGTCGCAACCATTCGTATGACATTCGCAAGGATTCGTAAGCCTTCGATTTTTCTCAGTTTTTTCCTGTCTCTTTTTTTGCCCGAATACAACATTTTCATATTCGTAAGGATATTCGGCACAGTGTAAGACAGGCTATATGCTTTAGAGCTCACATACTTCCTTGGCAAACTATGGAAGAAAACTGCGCAAATTCAACGTTCCACAATGGAAAATTGTGCAGCGAATTTTAATTTTCTTATTCCACAATAGATTAGAATATTAGGCCCAGGAATCCAACGCTCCAACAGCAAATTACAACCGAAAAGCTTAAAGCAAATGTAAAATGTCTGATTCCACACCAGATCATGAGTATTATATACCTCGGACTGAAATACATCCTTACCTAATCACAATTGAAAAGAATGCAAAGCGTCAGACACCGCGGTGGAACAGAAGAATGTTTCCGCTCCTAGCTCTATAAAATGGAAAGCGTGGAGCGAATTCCAAGTTCCACGATATAGCATCAAGCGACATCAAACATTTTCATTCAACAAATGATTAAAAACTCAAACGCTCCCCCACTGAACCACAAAGACAAAGAATTCAAAATGTCTGCCTCAACAATGTGTAAGAATTTTGGACTCAAAATCGTACATTGGAAACGCATTGAGCAAATTCAAAGTTTCTGATTTCACAATAGTTAAGAATAGAAGACATAATAACTCAAATGCTTCTCCACCCGATTACAATAAAAAAAGTGTCAAGCGAATGCCAAATTCAACAAAGGAACAGCGGTTAACGAATTCCACAATAATAAAAAAACAAAACGTCAAGCAAATTCAACGTTTCTGATACTACAATGGAGGAGAATGATAGATAAGAACACAAATGCTTTCACGATACACTGCAATGTAAAAGCGTCAAGTGAATTCAAAGTTTGTGATGCCACAATAGATAAGAACAGTATACTTAGAAGAATTCAAAGTTTGTGATGCCACAATAGATAAGAACAGTATACTTAGAAGAATTCAAAGTTTGTGATGCCACAATAGATAAGAACAATATACTTAGATGAATTCAAATTTTGTGATGCCACAATAGATAAGAACAGTATACTTAGAAGAATTCAAAAGCTTCCACTCTTGACCACAATTGAAAAATGTCAAGAAAATTCCAAATTCAAAGAGCGTCGAGCGAATTCAAAGTTTCTGATTCCACAAGGGACGACAAAAACAAACAGACCTAGGACCCAAACGCGTCATCAATTTACCACATTGGAAACCAATTCCGAAATTCCCAGACTCTAAACGCTTCCACGTCGAGTCACAATCCTTCGGGTGTGAGTCAAGAATTCGTCGTGGACCTACCTTTCGTGTCTCCAGAGTGTCAGGCCGTGTTCTAGCTTGCTACCCCAACTCTCGTACCGAACTCAACCTGCCTCCCCCGCACGTGTGTCGCCGTCTCTGCAGCAGTCTACCTCCTCTCAAATGCTGAAACTGTAAGTTACTTCCAGCTCAGTGCGCGAAAAAGATGGTGAAGTTTGTGCTGACTAGGCCCTCTCGGCAAAAACAAGGGAACCTCCGTGTCCGAGCCTCGTCACCCAGAATTTATTTTGGTGGTCCAATGTTTTCACCCGTAACGTGTGTGCTAGAGGCGCTCAGATTGTGTAATCTTGCACCGAATTAGGCTCGAGGAAATTCCACCCCTGGCCCGCCTAATTCAATTATATCGGAGTGGTTTTAAAGGGGCATTTTCCTTGTAAGTTTTTTGGATAATTTAGAACAAGTTAGTAGTAAGTCTTATAAGTGCATTCTGATGGGAAATTCCGCACTCATGGCGAAACACTTTCGACTTACTGGTTCCAATACATGCCCCTGTATGACAAGCTAACGATTCGTTTAAATTCGTTTAAAATCACTATTTACCCAGAATTCTTTCAAATCCTTGTATAATGAGATTTTATCAACAAGTCCTTAACTAAAAAAAAAAACCTCAATAAAAAAATAAAATAAAAACCATAAAACCATTTTTTTTAAAGCGAACAATTCTTCACATTTCTGTACAAAATAAAGTCTTTGAAACCTCACATACCGACCTCTAAAGTGTTCAGTAATAAATGGAATCTACATAGCAAATGATCTGCAACAAACTACATGGACCCAGGGTTCACATGTCACACAACAGCATAACTATATCTTAATTGACGTAAAACCCGACTACTACCTAAACTTGGTTGCCAAAATCATCATTTTGTTATACAACCATAATTATGACAAGATATTTACAAGAAATGTGGTCAAAATGTTCTTAATAAAAGTTAAAATCTAAGTGAAGCTGGTAGTGTTATTTTGTCTGAACTAGAAAATAAGTGCGAGTAAAAATTAAATACAAAACTCCATAAATGCAAAATAGCGTGTGCAAAAATGAACAGTTGGTTTTCCTTTGGTATTTTCAAAACTATGGCTATGTTGGATGTTCCGTTTTAGCTGATCTGATATTTTTGTAGAATTTTGTGAATTTCATTGTGAGGGGTGTAGTCGTTGTGTAATTGTAGGTTCCACTGTATAGACACTACCTCATGTAAACTCTATCTGTTGATGCTGAATATGGCAGGGGAACGATGGGCCTTTCCAGTCATTTAACTGGTTTTACAACAACAAAAAAACCGGCCTCATCACAAAGATCTGCACTTAAACCAGGGTTCGTACAGAGTCCTTGAACCCTGGAAAACTCCTTGAAAATTGGAAAACCTTTTCCAGGCCTTGAAAAGTGCTTGAAAATAGAGTTTTGTTAAATAGTCATTGAAAAGTACTTGATTTTTCCAAATTGTTGCCTATACATTTCGTCAGCAGCTTGTCTTATTTAAAACAAAAAAGCAACCCCCTTTTTTTCGTCAAATACAGTACACACATTTTGGGAGAATAAAAGATCGAGTGAAAACGAAAGTAGACGAACTAACTATTACTAGTCACCCGTAGTTGCTTCCCTTCCCGGAAGTTGGCAAGGCAAACAACTACGGAATGATTAATAGTTTGCAGACTTGAAAAACTGAAGGTAAGCTTGGTGCTTTGCATTAATTTGAGGAAAATCATGTCCTTGAAAAGCATTTATTTGGTCCTGGAAATGTCCTTGAAAACTCATTGAATTGTATCAGCTCTGCCCTGCAGGAACCCTGTTAAACGCATCTGCCTAGGTTTTTTTTTTAATGACGTGTATTATAGTGCGCACAGGAAGCAGAGACGCACAGTTTGGGGAGCCCTGAGTCGAAATATAAGGATGCTCTTATTGTATGTTAATGCCTGGACAGGTCTGTGCTTTTTTGTTTTTGTTTGTTTGCTTAACGCCCAGCCGACCACGAAGGGCCATATCAGGGCGGTGCTGCTTTGACATAATTATAACGTGCGCCACACACAAGACAGAAGTCGCAGCACAGGCTTCATGTCTCACCCAGTCACATTATTCTGACACCGGACCAACAAGTCCTAGACCTATCCCCATAATGCCAGACGCCAGGCGGAGCAGGCACTAGATTGCCAATTTTAAAGTCTTAGGTATGACCCGGCCGGGGTTCGAACCCACGACCTCCCGATCACGGGGCGGACGCCTTACCACTAGGCCAACCGTGCCGGTTTAGGTCTATGATGGTTTACGTGATTGTTTAAACATGAAAGAATGTATCTTCGTGGTTTTTTTTAAATCAGGAAAAAAACACCACCACCACCACCACCACCACCAACAACAACAACAACAACAACAACAACAACAACAACAACAACAACAACAAACAACAATAACAACAATGCGGTGTTACCGCTGCAACGATTCCATTCTGCGTTGGAACAATTCTGATCTTTTGTCCGAACTAAGACAACTTTGCTTTTTTGTCCAATAGCTTTCTCACCTTTTCTCTGATCAACGCATGCTCTTTGACTTACTTGACTTATTCCTGTAGACTCCCTGTGGAGCATAGGGCCGCTCAACGCATGCTCAGAAAGAATAAAAATCTTCTCATTTGTCTCATAATTATTTGTATATTTCTGATAACCGAAATGTTACCTGAAGTACCTATATAGGCATAAGATCCTGAAAGTTTGGAAGCAATCCACCTTGTCATTACTTCAATACAGCGCTTTTTGTCAGGGTACCCCAAACCATTGAGGCAAAAACATCCTTTTTTCGACTGCTCATGCGATCGACACCTACATCAGCAGGAAAAGCATAACACAAGAAATACGCAAGATAGCGAAACAAAACATCCTGTTCTGGATAGATAATTGATTGGAATTTCTTCTCGTATACAAAAGTTGTCAAGTTTTGCGTTTTCTGAATTTTCGTCGATTTTTTAATCGGTACTTAACGTTTTGTTAGGTCGTGCAGGGGGGGGGGGGGGGGGGGGGGTCACATGCCTCCCGTAAAAGAAATCTTTGGTCCGGAAAGTCAAAAATTGAAAGTTCCTATAAGTAACCTTTCATTGTTTTGTTTTTAATCCAGATTTTGGTACGTTAGCAGGCAATCTGTTTCGGATTTCGACACTTTTGATGGCTATTTCAGCATTATAATTGTTCCAATAAAGGTGATAGGCTTTAGCAACACTGAACCCTGTTTCTGTGTGAATATTTGTATAATCCGCACTTCTTGACTGGCTGCCTTGATGCAGGGACGCTGTTCTTGGCCGCCTTTGAATCAAGGGCGTTTGCGTTAACGAAGCCGATGACAACGACGACGAGGGATGAGCAAGAAGAAGAAGGAGGAGGAGTGGAGGCGGAGGAAGAAGACGAGGAGGGGGGGGGGGGGGAGCAGGATATTGACTGAGGGATGGACAAGTCGGTGGATGGGTAGGTGGACTGGTGGATTGACTGAAGGCTTGGTTGATTGCTTGATGGATTCATATGATCGGTCTTGAATTACAAAAAAAATAGACACAAACAACAACAACAACAACAACAACAACAACAACAACAACAACAACAACAACAACAACATAACAACGGTTGACGTAAAATAAGTCTCACAATATAGCTGCCTTATAATGACGAAACAGAAAAATGAATATTATGACGTGTATAAGCCTACAATTAAAGAAGAGGACGATCTAGAAGAAAGATATTTCCTCATGATACTGAACACATCAGAAAGCACCAAAGTCACCCCACCCTCTCCATCACCTCACCAACAACCCGTTCTCTAAAGTTCAACGTAACGGACCGTTTTTTCCCCGACCAATCGCGTCAGTTCTGTGAAGTCTCTATGATCCTATCACGCTGGTTCTGCTTTGCATCCCGGGATAGTATATAATATGCATGCCGAGTTCTTTTTTTCTCTCCCCAGCATGCTATTAGCTACGGAAATGATAAATTGTATTCACACAAAAATGTAGACGTGTGCCCTCGTTGGTTGCCAAAATCAGGCCCTTGATGCAAGAGAGAGAAAATACGCCGTGTCGTTATCTCGACAAAGCTCTTCCCTGCATTAGGTAATGAAGGCAGAGACGGGCAGCCCCTTGGCAGAGAGTGCATAAACTGCACCCTGTTAGCTTTGAACGTGACAGTTTTCCAGGTGGAGAAAGATTCTAAAAGATTGATTTAAGGTTACCTCTCTACAGGGATGGCCAAATCTCAAATTTTCAACTCGCCAGCAAAAAGTTAAAAAGTTACCAGCCCGCCAGAAAAATTGCTGGCCCGGTACAGACCACAGTTTATACATCTGGAGTGTTTATATGGCTTTGAATCTCAATAGCACAACCAAAAGTGTTGTATTTGACAAGAATGTTCACTGGCCAGCCGGGCGAGATACCCGGAGGTTTCTACTAGCCCGGCAGATATTTTACTCGCCCGTGGCGATCAGGCGGACGATGGATTTGGCCATCCCTGCTCTATTGGCGAAGAACTGTAATTACAGTTTGAACTACAGCAGCATCTGATTCAATTTAGTCAGGTTTTTGTTGTTCTTCTGCATTTGACGTACACACGCTCATTTATGTCCGAGGCACAACTAAAGCAAAAATTGCGAAATAATAGGTGGAATCAAAACAGAGAACGCAAAAATTAAAACAGATCAGCATATGTTTAATAAGTCTTTTGTTGTTGTTCTTTTTCTTCTTATTTTCCTATTAAAGGCACAGTAAGCCTCCCGTAAACAATCACAGATACGGCCAGGCTTTTACACACAGTACAAACACCCTTTCATTTAAACACTCACCGATTGAGAACATCCTAGGTGCCCTCCGTAGAGAGCGAACAATTTTCAAAGAATTTATTTGTGCGTGGTTTATCTTACCCCTGAGCCATCGTGAACCCGTGTGATCCAGTTTCCCTTTTTCACAATGTAGTCGTCAGTTAGTCATTTGAATGCGACTCGATGTGAGCTTATCTACAATTGCACGTTTTTATGCACGAAACAAACAGCTGTGGTTCACAAGAACTAGCGATGGCTTTTGACTGTTGAGAGGAACGGCGATATGCATAAACCGTCGTCTGCTACGACCCTTGCGTGACCCTGCTTCCGGGCTTTTCTTTTTTCAAACTTTCACCACTTCGAATTGTACTGATCTTGTCTTTATGAAAAAAGAATTATTTTATGATTAAAGAATGTTTGTGTAACAAGCTGTCAATTTATTATTTAGATTTTAAAACTTAGGTCTAGCGCAAAAACGCACCACGGTGCAAAAACATTCTGATAATCATCGATCCACGGCTATCGTCAGTTTACATCGATAGAATGAGACCCGAAGGGAAGTAACTCAAGTTTGACCTGAGTTCAGGATGGGTCCAAAAAGTGTTCGAGACAATCTGCAAAATTAATTCTTTAAAAATTGCTCGCTCTTTACGTAGGGCACCTAGGATGTTCCCGTTTGGTGAGCGTTCAAATGGAAGGGTGTTTGTACTGTGTGTAAAAGCCTGACAGTATCTGTGATGGTTTACGGGAGGCTTACTGTCCGGGCGTGATTTCCGGTATTGAATATTTATAACAGCCGTCCAGCACCAAAACGAGGCGCCATTGTTGTAGAGGACCAAGCCCACGAAAATAAATTCTTTGAAAATTTCTCACGCTCGACAAAAAGCAGCCAGGATGTTCCCGTTCGGTGAGCGTTCAAATGGAAGTATGCTTGTACTGTATGTAGACGCTCGGGGAGCTCTGTGATGGTTTACGGGAGGCTTACTGTGCCTTTAACAGTTCTATAAATATTACGAGACAATCAACACAAGAATTGGGCTTTTGTGTGTGTGTGTGTGTGTGTGTATGTGTGGGCGGTGTCTGTGTGTGGTGTTTCTGTGGTGTGTGTGTGTGTGTATGTGTGTGTGTGTGTAAGTGTGTGTGTGTGTGTGTGTGTGTGTGTGTGTGTGTGTGTGTGTGAACACGCATTGGGAATGGTTTGCATGCACTTTGGATCCTTCTGTGCATGGGTATAGACATGGTAGAGAGAGGGAGGTGGGGGGGGGGGGACAAGAGAGAGAATAAGGCATACAGACAGACAGACAGACAGTCGGATAGATGCAGAGAGACCAAAAAACCCGGTATGTACGCGTGCGCGCGCATGTGTGCACGTGTGTGTGTGTGTGTGTGTGTGTGTGGGGGGGGGGTTCTACGTGTGTAAGTGAGTGTGTTCTTTAAACGCGCGCATGTGTGTTTGTATGTGTGCATGTTGTCTCTCTTTCTCTTTTGCTGTCGACGTCTTTCTCTTTTAGCTCCCATGGGGTCGCCTTCACGCGGCGGGAGTGTTTCCACAGAGCTACCCCACCCCTTTACTTCTCTTCTTTTGTCTTATTTCTGCCTTACCAGTCCTTTCACCTATATTTCCTTCCAAGAAAACTCTCCCTACTATTCCCTGCAGTTTTCCAATTCTTTTCTTGTTGTCTTATTTCTACCTGACTGGATCCATCACCTTTATTTCACTTACCAAAAGTCTTCTTTTCCACATCCTTATTTCTCTGCCCCCCGCATGTCGTAAGAGGCGACTAACGGATTCTGTTTCTCCTTTTACCCTTGTTGAGTGGTTCTTGTATAGAATATAGTCAATGTTTGTAAAGATTTTAGTCAAGCAGTATGTAAGAAATGTTTAGTCCTTTGTACTGGAAACTTGCATTCTCCCAGTAAGGTCATATATTGTACTACGTTGCAAGCCCCTGGAGCAATTTTTTGATTAGTGCTTTTGTGAACAAGAAACACTTAACAAGTGGCTCTATCCCATCTCCCCCCTTTCCCCTATCCCATCTCCCCCCTTTCCCTCGTCGCGATATAACCTTCGTGGTTGAAAACGACGTTAAACACCAAATAAAGAAAGAAAAGAAACGTCTTTCTGTGTCTCACCACCTGTCTCTCGCTAAACCACCCCCTCCCCCCCACCCCCTCTATCTTTCGCTGCCTTTTTGAGGTTGGCCACGTGTTTATTTGCGACATTTGTGTAAATGGGCGTGACACGATACCCGCACCGCTTGAACACATAAGCAAACTGTCTTCAGTTGAGTGCGTGTGCGTGTGTGTGTGTGTGTGTGTGGTGTGTGTGTGTGTGTGTGTGTGTGTGTGTGTGTGTCTGTGAGTGTGTGTCTGTGTGTGTCTGTCTGTGAGTGTGTGCGTGTGTGTATGTGTGTGTCTATCTGTGAGTGTGTGTGTGTGTGTATCAGTATATCTCTCTCTATATGTCTCCCTCTCTGTCTCACCCTCCCCCCCCCCTCCCCCCATCTGTCCCTCTCTCACAGTGTCACGCTCCACCCCACCCCCCACCCCACCCCCACCCCCTCACTCTTTCTCTCGTCAGTGGGCCACGTGTGTTGCGACATTTGTGTAGAGAATGGGCGTGACACGCACCTCGCACTTGAACAGCAAACGGAAACATTTCCGTCGCTCTCCGCGCACTGCGGAAACCAGTGGCGCTAATGCCTGCCCTCTTTTCCATGCTGCTCACCTGAAGGGGGAGGGGTGGAGGGGAGGGGGGATGAGAGCGAGAGAGAGAGAGAGAGTGAGGGGGGGGGGGGAGAGATATAACCTTGAACGATGGGGTGAGAGAGTGAGCATGAGAGATCAAATCAAATCAAATCAAATCAAATTTTATTTTACGAGGGTTCAATCAATATCAATATGAGGCTTATATCGCGCGTATTCCGTGGGTACAGTTCTAAGCGCAGGGATTTATTTTTTTATTTTTATTTTATGCAATTTATATCGCGCACATATTCAGGGCGCAGGGCTGTGGCATAAGCAATATAAACGAGCTTCTTTTCAACCAGCCCTCGCCCAGAGAGGGACTATTCTAATCTTAAAAACATAATTATATATATATATACAAACGTAAAACAATTACAAAAGATAAGCATGACAGTAAAAAAAAAAGGGGCAGAAAAACTATTCACATGACTATATACACGTTGTAGGCTATACATACATTCTTGCGTTATGAAACACTGATGCTTTATGGACAGATACTTATCAATATGAAAATAATCAGAACGAAGTCTTCCATCACTGTGACTTTTCGTAATTTGACATTAAATGTAATGAGAGGTGTTTTTTAAAGTATTGAGACTTGTTGGGACTCGAACTGATTCCGGGAGAGAATTCCACAAAACGCTGCCAGAATAAGCTAAACTTGATTTAAAGAGATCTATCCGCGGAATGGGGACGTTGAATTTTCGGCCGGCTTGGTTTGGCTTTAAATTTTGTAATGAAAGCACGTGGTGCATGGCCGGAAAGGATTTTGTGAAGGAGCACGCCTTTATTTGATTTAAATCTTTCTTTTACGGGCAAAATCTTAAGTTTTTTATAATCGTCGAAAACAAGAACGGATTGTTTTAATAGAACTGATTTTAGTGCTCGTTTGTGTAGACTATACAGTGGTTTTAAAATATTTGCACTGGCTGAGTCCCAGATGGTCGAACAATAATCCGTGATGGTTTGTATGTATGCTTTATAAAATAATAACCTTGAGTGTGAGAGAGAGAGAGAGTGAGATAGAGAGAGAGAGAGTGAGGGGGAGAGGGAGAGAGGGATGGGGTGAGAGAGTGAGAGAGAGAGAGAGAGAGAGAGTGAGAGAGAGACTCGAAAGAGAGAGAGTGAGGGGGGAGAGGGAGAGAGGGATGGGGTGACTATTAGGGTTTAACGTCCTCTTAGACCAACTGGTCTATATTGGGACAGGTATTGGTAATACGCTGAAGATATGGTGTGATACTTTGATTCGAACAAGCCCACTGTGGCTGTCTTCTTCGACACACCAGCACTCGTCAAAGTATCGAAATACGATCATGATAATCAGAGACGAGAGATGATGCATGCGTGTCTTCGTGTTTTCCAAGCCCTGAGACTTTCGCTGTGAACGTGGGATCTTTTTCGTGCGCATGTGTGCACACGGGGGTGTTCGGACACCGAAGAGAGTCTGCACAAAGTTGACTCCGAGAAATAAATCTCTCGCCGAACGTGGGGATCGAACCCACGCTGATAGCGACCAACTGGCTACAAAGCCAGCGCGCTACCAACTGAGCTACGTCCCCGCCCTATGGGGTGGGAGAGAGAGAGAGAGAGAGAGAGAGAGAGAGAGAGAGAGAGAGAGAGAGAGAGAGAGAGAGAGAGAGAGAGAGAATTAGCGCAACAGAAGTGTGTGTGTTCGTACGTGTGTGCATGTGTGCGTGACTGAACGTGTGCATGTGTGCTTGTGCTTGTGTGCGTGTGTCTTTGTGAGAGTGCATAGAGTGTGTGGTGTTCCTGCACGCGTGAGAGAGAGAGAGAGAGAGAGAGAGAGAGAGAGAGAGAGAGAGAGAGAGAGAGAGAGAGAGAGAGAGAGAGAGAGAGAGAGAGATTATAGAGAGACGGAGGGTGTGAAAGAGAGAGAGGCCTGTATCACCCAGTGATACAACGCAACAACCAGGGAAGAAAGAAGAAGCTGACAAATAATGTGAGAAGGGATATTGACTCGTGTAAAATACTGCCTCTATTATTACCACAGCCCCCCCCCCCCCCTCCATAAAATGAAAAAATAGAAATATCGGTTGGCCCCAAAGGTTGGTAAAACAGTAACGGCGACGAAGAGGACACTCTCCACCAAACTTTGAATTGTTCCCCTGTTCTAGCAAAACTCACATAAACGCACACATGAACACTTACACACACACACACACACACACACACACACACACACACGCACGCGCGCACGCATGCATCAAAAAATGAAGCATGTTTTTATTCCATGTTTGTGTGAGTGTGTGAGTGTGTGCGTGCATGTGTGTGTGTGTATGTGCGTTCGTGTGTGTGCGTGTGCATGTGTGTGCGTGTTTGTGTGTGCGCGCAAGTGCGTGTATGTGCGTGTGTGTGTGTATGTGTGGTGTGTGTATGTGCGTGTGTGTGTGCGTGTGCATGTTTGCGGGTGTGTGTGTGTGTGCGGGCGTGCGCGCTATTGCGTGTGTACGTGAGTGTGCCCCCGCGCGCGCGCGTGTGTGTGTGTGTGTGTGTGTGTGTGTGTATGTTTGTCCGTCGCGATATAACCTTGAACGGTTGAAAACGACGTTAAACACCAAATAAAGAAAGAAAGTAAAGTGTATGTCTGTGTATGTGTGAGTGTGAGTGTGTGTGTGTGCGTGTATATATGTGTGTGTGTGCGTGTGTGTGTGTATGTGCCTGCGTGTATATGTGTGTGTGTGTTTGTATGTGTGTATGTGTGTGAGTGTGAGTGTGCGTGTATGTGTGTGTGTGTGTGCGTGTATGTGTGTGTGTGTGTGTATGTGTGCGTGTGTGTGTTTGTGTGTGTGTGTGTGCGAGAGTGTGTGCACGTGCACGAGTGTGCATATTCAGAACTTGTTCTGGGTGCATGTCATACAAACAGACTTGACATGAGCAGAAGTCGTTACGGCTTTTTAGCCCCGTGGAGTATAATTATAGAACGCAATGTCAGCGTCAGTGCCCGTGCGTTAACTCCCTCTGTGGCAAGTTAAGCTTGGGAAAGAGAGCTGCATTGCTGTCTTACCGTGGATGCGTGGGAAATGTGTGCGGAAAAAAACCCATAAACATCAACATCTGAAATGAAATATATCGAATTCTCTTGCGATCTATTCACTTGCCTACTCGAAATTTCCTTCAAAACATTAAAATTGCAACTTTCCCAGATTCGCCATTCCTTTCCGTCTCCCCCCCCCCCCCCCCCCCCCCCACCTACTGATTCCTACCCTCTTGGGCTCTGCCCCCTTCCCCCACAATTATACACCCGAACACACACACACACACACACAAACACACACACATACACACACCCACATACACACCCGGCACCCACACACACATACACACACACACACACTAACATACACACACACACAGATAAAGTTCAGTCAGTGTCAACCACAGTAACCCGCTCCCACACGCAACCTGGAATTCCCGGTTACTTGAAACATGCACTGAAATGTATCCAGACCCATGACCTGACATCTTTTTGTTAATTGTGCGATTTTTTTTCTGACAATTTGTTTCGGGTGAATGCCCCTTTAAACGGAACAGCCCCGCGTCTCTGGCGTCGCGAGGCAAATGGACCACTTGCACAAGTTAGGGGTTGGATATCCACCCTAGCTCTACCTTTCTTTGTTGAACTCGGGATACTGAATGGCTCATTTCTCGTCAAAATGTTTGTGAGAACGGTCAACCGACTGAAATATACTGTTGGTTATATTCTTCTTTTGTTTCTTTTTCCCTTGTTGTGTGTATTGGTTTGTTTGTTTGTTTGTTTGTTTGCAGGGTTTTCATTTACTGAATCTCAACATTACAAATTCAGCTTTTTCTGAGCTATCTTTTGACTTCATTCCGTAGCACAAATGGTAGTTCAAATGACTTGTATGCTTTGAAGACAGGCTTAATTAGATTCCATCAGACAGAAGTTTTCTCAATTTACAACGTTGAAGTTCAGGATTACCCGCGTCACATACTTTTGTTCAAACTCCATTCCATCGCAGTTTTTTTGACAGAAGAATGCCGCCGTTCATGTGCAGGGTAAGAAGTGCATTCCATGCAACATGCCGCACCACCCATGTGCTGGAAGGTCGTCTGCTCGCCACGTGCAGATCAGGGGAAAGCACCCAAGACGATGATAGCAGGGGAGGTCACTTCGGGCCAGAGCTAGAGATTATTTTTTAGCAGTTTGAAATTGGGTAAGAGGTTGTCTCTCTTGCTGTGCGTGCGTGTGGAAGATCAGTCGCTGTGTAGAAGCTAAACATGTCACATCCTATCAGACTTACGTGCCTCCACTGAAATAAGAACGGGGAAGTGGGAGGGGACAACAGACGTGTTCACACATAGTCTGATAAAAAAAACCACCGACTGCATTTGTTTTGCACACTCACCTATAACAGCTTAAACTGAATTACATTACATGTTCCATCCATGCAAACAAACAAACGAACAAACAAACAAACAAAACCCCAAACACACAAACAAACAAAAACAAATAACCAACCCAATACAAGCTGAAACATTACACTGTTAAAACACACACACACACACACAGACACACACCACACACACACAAACACACACACACACACACACCACACACACACACACACACACACGCACGCACGCACACACACAAACACAATTAATTCAACATCACATAACCACGGTGTGTCAACTGATTCCGGCCATATCGTTCGAACGCCTAGTTTGTTTGTATTAGGGGTATTAAAATGCTAATTTGTCATGTTTTTGACCAAAATCGGGAACGTCATAAAACGCGTCCGAACGGAAACAATTTGATGAAAGTCAATCAATCAATCAATCAATATGAAGCTTATATAGCGCGTATTCCGTGGGTACAGTTCTGAGCGCTTGGTACGAACGGACACCTGTTTTCGTCAAATCAGTTCGAACAGAAACCAAACTGTTTGATCTTTCTTTCTTTATTTGGTGTTTAACGTCGTTTTCAACAACGAAGGTTATATCGCGACGGAACTGTTTGATGCAAATTCAATACATCTTATGGTTCACATAGGTCCAACATCACACGAAGGCGTACTCTGCACGTGCTGTATGACGACCATTGGAACACATCACTTGTAGTGGGGGCCTGTTTCTGCCTCATCTCACGAATGTGTACGAACGCAAACGCTTTTCGTACGAACGAAAACATGCACTTTTGTACGAACTGAATCATGGTGTACGAACGGAATCTGCATGTTTTCAAAAAACAAGTAATTGTACGAAAGCAATGGGTTTTTATAAACTTCTGTTCAAGCAAAATGTCATAACAGGCAATGGTTTTGGTACACATACATGTGCAAATCAGGGGTCAGTTTTGATTACAGAGCGAGAAAAACAAGAATATGTTGGAAAATCATGCAATGCTTTCACGTTTGACCCGCGTTTGTAATCATGAGGTCGCCCAGCACCTTGGTATTTATTGTACACATAGCCCAACCAATTTAATTTGCTACTTTATTCTTGCAATATTACAAAAGTGCACTGCCCACACGATTTACCGCAATTTGTTTCCTAGACCAAGTGCCGAGAATGACGCTGTATGAACAAAAACATCCGGTGTACAAAAGATATAGCCGGAATCAGTTGACACACCCATCCTGAACTCAGGTCAAAATGAGTTCGGCTCATTCTCTCCCTGACCGGACGCTACAGTCCTACGCGAATCTATCAAAACAAAAATACAGAGTTATCTCCCATATTATGGTTTTCACGAGCACTGATCTAAATTTGAGATCAGTGTTTGCGAGACGAAAATGATTGCAGATTGGCCGACTTCGACAGTGATCTCCGTTCTGTTCTTCGCAGTTATGATAAAGACATCGTTCTAAGGTCAAAACAAGTCGAAATTTTGGGACTGCTGCCGGAAGGAGACCGTAATATATGGTTTCATCCCTGTCAACTGGTAACAGAAAAAATCGTCTGCTCCAGTGAGTGCCGAAACCAAACGGTTGATTATCACGTGACACTTTTACCATATTTAGAGTTGTTTGCACAGTAAATACAGCCGCGAAAAATAGCTCGCTTGAAACTGTCTTACATATCAATTCCTTTGTAATTTAAAAATTACAAAACACCATGAAAAATCATTATCGACGATCGCGCATCTGCTTACATCAATAATTACAAAAAGCTCTAAATATGTAAAAAAAAAAATAAAAAAAATCGGTTTCCTTGCCAGACAAGGAAACTCAAGGCATCCTGTCAGGGAGAGAATGAGCCGAACTCATTTTGACCTGAGTTCAGGATGTTGACACACCGTGATAACTCAGTAATTCAAACACAGTCATCCGAAATATGATCGACCATGAAATATAACGGAACGAAGCTCATTTCTGAAACTCAAACCCTTCACAAAAATCAATGAAGGTCCTGGTAGCCTGCCCCTCTCTCTTTCAGACCCATTCTGTGTTCACACTCACCGGTGGCCCAAAGTCATTAGCCACCTAACTCAATTAGCCCGCCGCTAGAACATCGTGGAGGTCCACAGGAAATGTCACGGTGGCTCACTGGTACAATCTCCTCGCGTTTCGTGGGACAGCCGAGACAATGATGATTGCGATGAGATTGTTCGCCTGGAGAAAAAAGTGTGTTTTGTTTTGTCTTGGCCAAACCACATGTGCAACATTGCGGCAACAATTCAAATAGTAGTGCTGTGCATTGTGATAATCCTCGCTCCACGGCTATCGCCAGTTGTCTCTCTGACCGGACGCTACAGTCCTACGCGAATCTATCAAAACAAGAATTACAGAGTTATCTCCCATATGTTTTTTGCGAGCACTGATCTAAATTTGAGATCAGTGTTCGCGAGACGAAAATGATTGCAGATTGGCCGACTTCGACAGTGATCTCCGTTCTGTTCTTCACAGTTATGATAAAGACATCGTTCGAAGGTCAAAACAAGTCGAAATTTTGGGACTGCTGCCGGAAGGAGACCGTAATATATGGTTTCATCCCTGTCAACTGGTTACAGAAAAAATCGTCTGCTCCAGTGAGCGCCGAAACCAAACGGTTGATTATCACGTGACACTTTTACCATATTTAGAGTTGTTTGCACAGTAAATACAGCCGCGAAAAATAGCTCGCTTGAAACTGTCTTACATATCAATTCCTTTGTAATTTAAAAATTACAAAACACCATGAAAAATCATTATCGACGATCGCGCATCTGCTTACATCAATAATACATTACAAAAAGCTCTAAATATGTTAAAAAAAAAATCGGTTTCCTTGCCAGACAAGGAAACTCAAGGCATCCTGTCAGGGAGAGAATGAGCCGAACTTATTTTGACCTGAGTTCAGGATGTTGACACACCGTGATAACTCAGTAATTCAAACACAGTCATCCGAAATATGATCGACCATGAAAAATAACGGAACGAAGCTCATTTCTGAAACTCAAACCCTTCACAAAAATCGATGAAGGTCCTGGTAGCCTGCTCCTCTCTCTTTCAGACCCATTCTGTGTTCACACTCACCGGTGGCCCAAAGTCATTAGCCACCTAACTCAATTAGCCCGCCGCTAGAACATCGTGGATGTCCACAGGAAATGTCACGGTGGCTCACTGGTACAATCTCCTCGCGTTTCGTGGGACAGCCGAGACAATGATGATTGCGATTAGATTGTTCGCCTGGAGAAAAAAGTGTGTTTTGTTTTGTCTTGGCCAAACCACATGTGCAACATTGCGGCAACAATTCAAATGGTAGTGCTGTGCATTGTGATAATCCTCGCTCCATGGCTATCGCCAGATGTCTCTCTGACCGGACGCTACAGTCCTACGCGAATCTATCAAAACAAGAATTACAGAGTTATCTCCCATATGTTTTTCGCGGGCACAAATCTAAATTTGAGATCAGTGTTCGCGAGACGAAAATGATTGCAGATTGGCCGACTTCGACAGTGATCTCCGTTCTGTTCTTCACAGTTATGATAAAGACATCGTTCGAAGGTCAAAACAAGTCGAAATTTTGGGACTGCTGCCGGAAGGAGACCGTAATATATGGTTTCATCCCTGTCAACTGGTTACAGAAAAAATCGTCTGCTCCAGTGAGCGCCGAAACCAAACGGTTGATTATCACGTGACACTTTTACCATATTTAGAGTTGTTTGCACAGTAAATACAGCCGCGAAAAATAGCTCGCTTGAAACTGTCTTACATATCAATTCCTTTGTAATTTAAAAATTACAAAACACCATGAAAAATCATTATCGACGATCGCGCATCTGCTTACATCAATAATACATTACAAAAAGCTCTAAATATGTAAAAAAAAAAAATCGGTTTACAAGGAAAACTCAAGGCATCCTGTCAGGGAGAGAATGAGCCGAACTCATTTTGACCTGAGTTCAGGATGAGTGCTGTGGTGCTTGAAACAAGTGTTTCAATCACACATACAGAATACACACACACACACACACACACACACACACACACACACACACACACACACATACACGCGCGCACACACTAACGAACAAATAACACACAAATAGCGTGCCATGTATGCATCCAAGGGGTAGTCCACATTCTTGCTCACAGAGACAGAAAGCCAGCGAGACAATCCAATATTAAAACAATTTTATTTACAGTCTGAAGCGAGATCATTGACCCAAATCCACTTCGGTGCATAATAAACCGCACAACAGGGTGAAACAAACATGATGGAATGTGCTGAATGTACCGCGCGTCCTGGTGTCTGCGCACACCTTCACCTGGCTCACTTTCGTTATATTGAGATTCAGCAAATTAGAAAGTAAAGGAAGTTTTAAAACCTCGTATGGATGGGGGGGGGGGGGGGGGATGGGGAGGGGGTAGGGGCGGTGGTAGGGAGCGAGGGAAGGTGGACAAGGTGAGGTGAGGGGAGGGGTGTCGAAAATGAGAGGATGACCATGAAAAGCGCATGCGAGTGCGTGCGTGCGTGTGTGTGTGTGTGTGTGTGTGTGTGTGCGTTTGTGTGTGTGTGCGTGTGTGTGTGTGAGCGCGCGCGCGTTCGTGTATGTGTGTGTGTGTGTGTGTGTGTGTGTGTGTTTGTGAGTGTGTGTGTATGTCTGTGTGTGTGTGTCTATGTGTGTGTGTGTGTGTATGTGTGTGTGTGTGTGAGCGCGCGCGCGCGCGTGTGTGTGTGCATGTGTGTGTGTGTTAGTGTATGTGTGTGTGTAGGTGGTTTTACCGACAAATGGGGACGATTGTCACTGGAGAGCAGTCAAATGGGGACGCTTCCGACAAACGGGGACGTCCCCATTTGTCGGCCCGTGCGACCCCATTTGACTGGATTTGAGCAGATTGAGCGACCCCATTTGACTGCTTCCTAGCATCCCTGTGGACAAACGGACTGGATTTTCACACAGATTCATACACATATTTTAGCTCTGCACTTTGTGGTCTGCTCAACTAAACCATGTGATTTTTATCATGTGACTTCAAATGACTTTACAGTAACTGCTTTCATCAGAATTCAGTTTCTATTCAAATGTAGTCAAACTAAAACATTTATTTGAATTAAAAAAACCAAAAGTTATTGCATTTAATATATTTTATTAAGAGTATTTTGAAAGAGTTCTGATTATTTGATCACGGGTTTTTTTTGTATTAAAACAAAAACAAACACAGAAACATATACATTCCTGTAAAAAAAAGTATGATTACAATTATTTTGTTATGAATTAAGCTTGATTCATTTTCGGTTAATTAGAAGTGTTGTGTCTCATTAATACATATATCTTTTTTGTCGTGTTTATTGCAATTTTTGACTCACATGCGAAGCAAAAGTGAGTCTATGTACTCACCCGAGTCGTCCGTCCGTCCGTCCGTCCGTCCGGACGTCCGTCCGGAAAACTTTAACGTTGGATATTTCTTGGACACTATTCAGTCTATCAGTACCAAATTTGGCAAGATGGTGTATGATGACAAGGCCCCAAAAAACATACATAGCATCTTGACCTTGCTTCAAGGTCAAGGTCGCAGGGGCCATAAATGTTGCCTAAAAAACAGCTATTTTTCACATTTTTCACATTTTCTCTGAAGTTTTTGAGATTCAATACCTCACCTATATATGATATATAGGGCAAAGTAAGCCCCATCTTTTGATACCAGTTTGGGTTACCTTGCTTCAAGGTCAAGGTCACAGGAGCTCTTCAAAGTTGGATTGTATACATATTTTGAAGTGACCTTGACCCTGAACTATGGAAGATAACTGTTTCAAACTTAAAAATTATGTGGGGCACATGTTATGCTTTCATCATGAGACACATTTGGTCACATATGATCAAGGTCAAGGTCACTTTGACCCTTATGAAATGTGACCAAAATAAGGTAGTGAACCACTAAAAGTGACCATATCTCATGGTAGAAAGAGCCAATAAGCACCATTGTACTTCCTATGTCTTGAATTAACAGCTTTGTGTTGCATGACCTTGGATGACCTTGACCTTGGGTCAAGGTCACATGTATTTTGGTAGGAAAAATGTGTAAAGCATGTGAGTCGTATGGGCT
Source organism: Littorina saxatilis (assembly GCF_037325665.1). NCBI lineage: Eukaryota > Metazoa > Mollusca > Gastropoda > Littorinimorpha > Littorinidae > Littorina > Littorina saxatilis. The sequence continues at coordinate 24,759 of NW_027128036.1, forward strand.
TTGCCCTTCTTGTTATTTATTTTATTCATGTAACCCTAGAGGTTTTTTGAAATAAATATTGATTTGACTTGACTTATTGCGAAGTATGAACCGCGTAGGGGGAGCAAAGGAGGGAGGGAGAGAGAGAGGTACGGAGGAAGGGAGGGAGAGAGAAAGGTACGGAGGAAGGGAGGGAGAGAGAGAGGTACGGATGAAGGGAGGGAGAGAGAGAGGTACGGATGAAGGGAGGGAGAGAGAGAGGTACGGAGAAAGAGAGTGAGAGAGTGAGAGAGAGATAGAGGGAGCAAAGGAGGGAGGGAGAGAGAGAGGTATGGCGGAAGGGAGACACAGAGAGGGGGCAAAGAAGGGAGGGAGAGAGAGAGAGAGGTACGAAGGAAGGGAGAAAGAGAGAGGGAGCAAAGGAGGGAGGGATATAGAGAGGTATGGAGGAAGGGAGAGAGAGGCAGCAAAGGAGGGAGGGAGAGAGAGAGGTACGGAGGGAGGGAGAGGGAGCAAAGGAGAGACAGATAGAGAGAGAGGTAAGGAGGGAGGGAGAGAGAGATGGAGCAAAGAAGGGAGGGAGAGAGAGAGTTACGGAGGGAGGAAGAGAGAGAGAGGCAGCAAAGGAGGGAGGGAGAGAGAGAGGTAAGGAGGGAGGGAGAGAGAGAGGGAGCAAAGGAGGGAGGAAGAGAGAGAGGTACGGAGGGAGGGAGAGAGAAAGAGAGAGGGAGCAAAGGAGGGAGGGAGAGAGATAGGTAAGGAGGGGGGGGGGGAGAGAGAGAGGGAGCAAAAGAGGGAGGGAGATCGAGAGAGAGGTACGGAGGAAGGGAGAAAGAGAGAGGGAGCAAAAGAGGGAGAGAGAGAGAGAGAGAGGAACGGAGGAAGGGGGAGAGAGAGAGGGAGCAAAAGAGGGAGGGAGAGAGAGAGAGAGGTACGAAGGAAGGGAGAAAGAGAGAGGGAGCAAAGGAGGGAGGGAGAGAGAGAGGTAAGGAGGGAGAGAGACAGGGAGCAAAGGAGGGAGGGAGAGAGAGAGGTACGGAGGAAGGGAGGGAGAGAGAGAGAGGGAGCACAGGAGGGAGGGAGAGAGAAAGGTAGGGAGGGTGAGAGAAAGAGAGGGAGCAAAGGAGGGAGGGAGAGAGAAAGGTAAGGAGGGTGAGAGAAAGAGAGGGAGCAAAGGAGGGAGGGAGAGAGAGAGATACGGACGGAGGGAGAAATCGAGAGGAAGCAAAGGAAGGAGGGAGAGAGAGAGAGGGGTAAGGAGGGAGAGAGAGAGGGAGCAAAGGAGGGAGGGAGAGAGAGAGAGAGGTACGGAGGAAGGGAGGGAGAGAGACAGGTACGGAGGAAGGGAGGGAGAGAGAGAGGTAGAGAGTAAGGGAGGGAGAGAGAGAGGTAAGGATGAAGGGAGGGAGAGAGAGGGGTACGGGGAAAGAGAGTGAGAGAGAGATAGAGGAAGCAAAGGAGGGAGGGAGAGAGAGGTATGGAGGAAGTGAGAGAGAGAGAGGGGGGGCAAAGATGGAGGGAGAGAGAGAGGTACGGAGGAAGGGAGAGAGATAGAGGGAGCAAAGGAGGGAGGGAGAGAGAGGTATGGAGGAAGTGAGAGAGAGAGAGGGGGGGCAAAGATGGAGGGAGAGAGAGAGGTACGGAGGAAGGGAAAGAGAGAGAGGGAGCAAAGGAGGGAGGGAGAGAGAGGGAGCACAGGAGGGAGGGAAAGAGATAGGTATGGACGAAGGGAGAGAGAGAGGGAGCAAAGGAGGGAGGGAGGGAGAGGGGTACGGAGGAAGGGAGAGAGAGAGGGAGCAAAGGAGAGAGGGAGAGAAAGGTACGGAGGAAGGAAGAGAGAGAGAGAGGGAGCAAAGGGGGGAGTGAGAGAGAGAGATACGGAGGAAGGGAGGGAGAGAGAGAGGTACGGAGGAAGGGAGGGAGAGAGAGAGGTACGGAGAAAGGGAGGGAGAGAGAGAGAGGGAGCAAAGGAGGGAGGGAGAGAGAGAGATACGGAGGAAGGGAGGGAGAGAGAGGGAGCAAAAGAAGGAGGGAGAGGAAGAGGTACGGAGGAAGGGAGGGAGAGAGAGGTACGGAGAAAGGGAGGGAGAGAGGTACGGAGGAAGGGAGAGAGAGAGAGAGAGGGAGCAAAGGAGGGAGGGTGAGAGAGAGGTATGGAGAAAGGGAGGGAGAGAGGTACGGAGGAAGGGAGGGAGAGAGAGAGGGAGCAAAGAAAGGAGGGAAAGAGAGAGGTACGGAGAAAGGGAGGGAGAGAGAGAGAGGGAGCAAAGGAGGGAGGGAGAGAGACAGGTACGGAGGAAGGAAAGGAGAGAAAGAGGTACGCAGAAACGGAGGGAGAGAGAGAGAGGGAGCAAAGGAGGGAGGGAGAGAGAGGGAGCAAAGGAGGGAGGGAGAGAGAGAGGTATGGAGGAAGGGAGAGAGAGAGAGAGGGAGCAAAGGAGGGAGGGAGAGAGAGAGGTACGGAGGAAGGGAGAGAGAGAGAGGGAGCAAAGGAGGGGGTGAGAGAGAGAGATACGGAGGAAGGGAGGGAGAGAGAGAGGTACGGAGGAAGGGAGGGAGAGAGAGAGGTACGGAGAAAGGGAGGGAGAGAGAGAGAGGGAGCAAAGGAGGGAGGGAGAGAGAGAGATACGGAGGAAGGGAGGGAGAGAGAGGGAGCAAAAGAGGGAGGGAGAGGAAGAGGTACGGAGGAAGGGAGGGAGAGAGAGGTACGGAGAAAGGGAGGGAGAGAGGTACGGAGGAAGGGAGAGAGAGAGAGGGAGCAAAGGAGGGAGGGTGAGAGAGAGGTATGGAGAAAGGGAGGGAGAGAGGTACGGAGGAAGGGAGGGAGAGAGAGAGGGAGCAAAGGAAGGAGGGAAAGAGAGAGGTACGGAGGAAGGGAGGGAGAGAGAGAGGTACGAAGGAAGGGAGGGAGAGAGACAGGTACGGAGGAAGGAAAGGAGAGAAAGAGGTACGCAGAAACGGAGGGAGAGAGAGAGAGGGAGCAAAGGAGGGAGGGAGAGAGAGGGAGCAAAGGAGGGAGGGAGAAAGAAAGGTACGGAGGAAAGGAGGGAGAGAGAGGGAGCAAAGGAGGGAGGGAGAGAGAGAGGTATGGAGGAAGGGAGAGAGAGAGAGAGAGGGAGCAAAGGAGGGGGGGAGAGAGAGAGGTACGGAGGAAGGGAGAGAGAGAGGGAGCAAAGGAGGGAGGGAGAGAAAGGTACGGAGGAAGGAAGAGAGAGAGAGAGGGAGCAAAGGAGGGAGGGAGAGAGAGGTACGGAGGAAGGGAGAGAGAGAGAGGGAGCAAAGGAGGGAGGGAGAGAGAGAGATACGGAGGAAGGGAGGGAGAGAGATAGGCATGGAGGAAGGGAGGGAGAGAGAGAGGTACGGATAAAGGGAGGGAGAGAGAGAGGGGGAGCAAAGGAGGGAGGGAGAGAGAGAGGTACGGAGGAAGGGAGGGACAGAGAGGGAGCAAAGGAGGGAGGGAGAGAAAGGTATGGAGGAAGGGAGAGAGAGAGAGGTATGGAGGAAGGGAGGGAGAGAGAGAGAGGTATGGAGGAAGGGAGAGAGAGGGAGCACAGGAGGGGGAGAGAGGTACGGAGGAAGAGAGAGAGAGAGAGAGGGAGCAAAGGAGGGAGGGAGAGAGAGGGAGCACAGGAAGGAGGGAGAGAGAGGGGTATGGAGGAAAGGAGAGAGAGTCAGAGAGAGAGAGAAAAGGAGGGAGGGAGAGAGAGAGGTACGGTGGAAGGGAGAGAGAGAGAGAGGAAGCAAAGGAGGAAGGGGGAGAGAGAGGTATGGAGGAAGGGAGAGAGAGAGAGTGAGCAAAGGAGGGAGGGAGAGAGAGGGGGCAAAGGAGGGAGGGAGAGAGAGAGGTACGGAGGAAGAGAGGGAGAGATAGAGGTATGGAGGAAGGGATGGAGATAGAGAGGTACGGAGGAAGGGAGGGAGAGAGAGAGGTACTGAGAAAGAGAGGGAGAGAGAGAGAGGGAGCAAAGGAGGAAGGGGGAGAGAGGGAGCAAAGGAGGAAGAGAGAGAGGTATGGAGGAAAGGAGAGAGAGAGGGAGCAAATGAAGGAGGGAGGGAGAGGGAGCAAAGGAGGGAGGGAGAGAGAGAGGTACGGAGGAAGGGAGGGAGAGAGAGGGAGCACATAAGGGAGGGAGAGAGAGAGGTACGGAGAGAGGGATGGAGAGAGAGAGAGGGAGCAAAGGAGGGAGGGGGAGAGAGAGAGGTACGGAGGAAGGGAGGGAGAGAGAGGGAGCACATAAGGGAGGGAGAGAGAGAGACGGAGAGAGGGAGAGAGAGAGAGAGACAGACAGACAGACAGACAGACAGCCAGACAGTTTTCACGCAAAAATGTTGTAAGGGTTGTGGCGTGGTGGAAAGGCGTTTGCCTCCGAAGCCGGTTTTTCTTCACTACGCAGAAGACAGAAACTGCAGAGCCGCTCTTCACTAAACTTTAAGTCTCTGTCTGACTGTTTGTAAACCAAATGTGGCTCTGATTGTATAACTTTTAACATCATTGGGATGAAATAAACACTCGATTTTATCGTCCCATCCCCCCAGATTACGTATGTGGACCCCACTTATACCAAGGTGATACAAAGTACTCAATTTTATCCAATCTTAACAGATATTTTTAAATATCTTATCACCCCCACTCCCGTCATCCTTCTGTTTTTAACCAGCTCCCGATTTTTTTTTTAAAATTTTAAATTGTTTTTTTAACTATCGTATAAACCAATAATAGGCAATTTAGACCTTAATTTAAGCCCCTTAATTTTCGTTCGTTCGGTGTTTTTTTTCTCCTATAACCCAGATCATGTTCTTAAAAGGCTAACAATACATGCCTATAGGACATGAATATATTTTGTCTGGTCGTAAGGAGTTTGAGATGAAAAGTGTTGTTTGACGCCAGCGCGGTAAAACTAGTATAGACATGTCCCTGAGTGTTACGATGACATCAGAGTTTAAACTGTTCTTTTTCTAAATTATTGTGGTTATCATTCTTAATTAGCGAGCCAATCCATCAGAGAAAAATGAAAAAAAAGAAGTCATTTTCTCATGTCTCAAGGGAAAACCAGTGCATTGCCTGTCTAAAATCACCTCCCGTTTGAGGAATTTTGCAGCCAGCGCAGTTACTTACAAGATATATTAACGTCCTACAGGCATAGATTGTTGGCCTCGGACAGGACTGGGGTAATATGATAAAAAAAAAATAGAGGAGGAAAAGAAAAGGGCAAGATCAAGCAAGCCCGACCGTGATAGGACCCAGGACCCACTCTCCATGAGTACGGGAGGGGGGGGGGGGGGGGGCGCAATAAGAGATATATGTTAAGGTCCTTGTAAGAGGAGTATTAATAATATTTCCTTTATATACGTTGACTTCCTAAGGGAAGGACCATTAAAAACATGGACTTTAATTCAATTATAGTTTCGTTAAAAAATGATAAAACTCGGGACCACCTGTTAAAAGGTTAAAAGTGACAACATTGTAAGAAAAAATATAAAGAACATGCGCAAACACGTAATACTGACCTATAGGGAAGTAAAATTGAGAGAAAACAGCTATCCTCTCGTTAATGTAATCATGTTTTAATGTAGAGACCAAAAAGCAATGTACTCACGTTAAAATGACGAACACGGAACGAATAACAGCGACGCTTCGACCTAAGGGTCTTCTTCAGGCACAAAAACACAAAAATACACACACAAAAAAGAAGAAAGACGATAGAACAAATGAAGAGAAGAATAACTGACAAAACAACTGCACTGCACAAACCAACAAATGACAAAGACAGTCTTTGTCATTTGTTGGTTTGTGCAGTGCAGTTGTTTTGTCAGTTATTCTTCTCTTCATTTGTTCTATCGTCTTTCTTCTTCTTTTTTGTGTGTGTATTTTTGTGTTTTTGTGCCTGAAGAAGACCCTTAGGTCGAAACGTCGCTGTTATTCGTTCCGTGTTCGTCATTTTAACGTGAGTACATTGCTTTTTGGTCTCTTTATTGTTCCCTCTCACGTGCAGTCGCCATTGTTTAATACATGTTTTAATGTGTTTTGTATAATCCGGAAGCAGGAGTTTAAAACCTATATATATATTGAGGGAAAAGTCTGGGTTGTGGCACTCGATCACTAGGTGGGGCACTGCCCTTCGTTCCCTGTTACCCGAGTCCCAATCCTCGTGGTAAGGCGTCCGCCCCGTGATCGGGAGGTCGTGGGTTCGAACCCCGGCCGGGTCATACCTACGACTTTAAAATTGGCAATCTAGTGGCTGCTCCGCCTGGCGTCTGGCATTATGGGGTTAGTGCTAGGACTGGTTGGTCAGGTGTCAAAATAATGTGACTGGGTGAGACATGAAGCCTGTGCTGCGACTTCTGTCTTGTGTGTGGCGCACGTTATATGTCAAAAGCAGCACCGCCCTGATATGGCCCTTCGTGGTCGGCTGGGCGTTAAGCAAACAAACAAACAAACCCGAGTGCCAACAACAATAGGATGAGCATCAGAAGTGAAAATAAAGAGGGAATTTTTTTTCTCTGCGCGCGCGCCAGCAAGCAGGATGTCTCAGAACTGAAGCGGTAATAGTATGATCTAATTACAGGCGATGGGTTTATGGGTCACGTGATTATATATATGAAGTCTTCTATCGCGCGCGTATCTCCAGACTCGGACTCAAGGCGCAGGGATCTGTTTATGCCGTGTGAGATGGAATTTTTTTACACAATACATCATGCATTCACATCGACCAGCAGATCGCAGCCATTTCGGCGCATATCCTACTTTTCACGGCCTATTATTCCAAGTCACACGGGTATTTTGGTGGACATTGTTTTATCTATGCCTATACAATTTTGCCAGGAAAGACCCTTTTGTCAATCGTGGGATCTTTAACGTGCACACCCCAATGTAGTGTACACGAAGGGACCTCGGTTTTTCGTCTCATCCGAAAGACTAGCACTTGAACCCACCACCTAGGTTAGGAAAGGGGGGAGAAAATTGCTAACGCCCTGACCCAGGGTCGAACTCGCAACCTCTCGCTTCCGAGCGCAAGTGCGTTACCACTCGGCCACCCAGTCCACGTGATGTGGGGGCGGAGCCAAACATTGGTTGATACTTACTGTGTTGACATTAGTTCATTGGCCCCGCCCCAACATCATATCACTTACTAATCCATGGGCTATCATTGGTTCATGTTTTTGGCGCTAAACTATCTGACAGGTAAAGAACTATTTTGATGTGACACGTTATTACTTGGTGCAAATACGCGCAGTGTTTAAAACCACTTGGCGGACAGAACTGTTCTCACAATTCGACACTTACTACATCCATAATAACCACACCGTTGATCAATCGCTGAGAAATGGCACAAATGACAGTTGGGGAAAACATTCAGAAGTTGGAATGATCTTACCGAACGGCTGGCAGACTTTTCCAGAAAGAACGATTTGGTGTACGTGGTCAAATACAGTCGTGCTGTTCAACTTGCGAACAAGAATTCAAAACAGCCTTTTCCAGACGAACTGAAGTATGCATACGCAAAACTTGTGTGCAAGTACTCAGGAAAAGGACGACTCACAGGCCGAGGTGCGAAGAGGAGCAATGGGTAAGCGGATTAATATTTAGTTGCTATACTTCTTATGCGTCCTTGTCACAGATAGTAACTCGTATGAATGTTTAATTTTAATATTATTTTTTTTTAATTTTTTTTTTTAGGTTTACAATGTTTCAACATTCATTCCAGTATCGACTGACATTTTAACGAGTGCGGAAAGTCTGTCTGTCTGTCTGTCTGTCTGTC
>NW_027128036.1:37500-39098 GCF_037325665.1 Littorina saxatilis
ACCTTGCCCAAGAAGCAGCGCATATGAGAATACGTCACACACTCGAGTCAAGGACGTCGTAAAATGGCCCTCGGTCAAGTTTTCACCGAGAACCATTTTATGATGTCCTTAACAATTATGTGTTAGTCGGCTTAGAATATGCGCGCAGGTTTCAAAGTTTTGATCCATTCGATTATCTCAACAGACATCCTTTGATTGTAAAGTTGAATGCGGGCACAGTCATGATGGTTGAAAATACTTAACTTGAAAGTTTCCCGCTGTGGTAGATTTTTATGGTGGTTGTCACACAGGCAGCGACGGCTTTTCTGGTCGGACCCAGTTGTGCGTTACCTCGCTTTTGCCTTTAATGACTGACTGACTGGCTGACTTTGGGGATTAACGTCCTCTGAGGTAACTAGGATCTATTTGGGAACGTTTACCGTGATACTGTAAGAGGAGCAAGAAAAGAAAAGAAAAAAGATTTAAAACAAAATAGGGGATGAGGGGGGGGGGGGTAGATGGGGGGAGGGATGAGACCATGGAACTAGTTTTTAGAAGTTATGCAATCAAACATTTCAATCAATCAATGAGTCTTATATCGCGCATATTCCGTGGGTACAGTTCTAGGCGCTCTGCAGTGATGCCGTGTGAGATGAAATTTTTATACGGCCAGTAGATTGCAGCCATTTCGGCGCATATTTACCTTTCACGGCCTATTATTCCAAGTCACACGGGTATAGGTAGACAATTATTAACTGTGCCTAAGCAATGTTGCCAGGAAAGACCCTTTTGTCAATCGTGGGATCTTTAACGTGCACAACCAATGTAGTGTACACATTTAAACATTGTAGGCTCAGACCACTTCGCCGTATTTAATTTTAGACACCGTACGTTATTAGACGCGAAAGTGCAAGACTTAATGATCCGCTCAAAGCACTGTTGAAGCAACAATTTGTCTTTTGGTCGCAGATAAGGACATACTCTATCAAAACATGTGAAATATATGTCTCAAGCATGACTAAACGCCCCGAAGGGCTCCGTCTAGTAACTCTATTTTTGATATCGTTTTTTAAATGTCAGCAATTTGCAATGAGGTCACCCATCATAAAATAAGGTTATTAATTATTTCCATACGCCATCTAAGTGAAACGGAGGCATTTTGTATCGCTGATTTTATTTACAAACTGCTCTTGCAGCGGATCATTTGATCGGAACTAAATAAGTAAAGTGAAAATAGGTAAATAAATATATAGATGGATAAATCAGAAAACAAGATTGCAAAACATAAACACGTTCATAAAACATGTTAGTTTCCACTATTGCCGTAAACAAGTTCTCTGCAAAAACATGAAAGTCAAATACTGTTTTCGCCTTGTTTCTTCTTGTTGATTTTTTACATTAATTTTAGTCAAGTCTTGTAGATTTTATCTTTGAAATATTTGCTTTGTGTTTTCGTAACAGAATTAACTATGGTATGTGTTGCTTAGTACTTGATGCATGAATTGGTCTCGCAGAATTAAAACGCCGCTGAGGGAAGGCCTGGCAACAGGTCGAAAAGTTGGGCTGCCACTTGAAATTCTTTGTTAGGCTTTCTTTTCCTTGATTTTGTTGACATCTCT
>NW_027128037.1:0-1000 GCF_037325665.1 Littorina saxatilis
CGGGATGAAGGCGAGAGAGGTGAAGGGACGGGGAATGTTTACAGTGCCGTGTGCCGGGCTGTGAGCAGTGCCCGCCAATGTTCAGCTCAGGCACTGTCTCGGCAGACGCGCCTTAGTTTTATGCAGGAAAATGCAGCGCGCTATTCTGGCCATCTGGGCAACTGTCGTCCTCATCTCTAAGGTAGACTGATACCAAGAGGTGTAAGTTACACCCGCCTTCACGCTCAGGCATTTTCAAACGCTCGACTCAAGACTACATTAGACAACAGCAGGACTGGTGAGCACTTTAGACACACGGCTAAGCACGCCTTCCCTCCAAGCTCAAAGTGCACTTATGATTAGTTCGGGGTGGGGTGGGGTGGGGGGGCAGACAGACACGGACAGAGAGAGACAGAAACACAGAGAGACATACAGATAGGAGAGAGACAGACAGATAGATAGAAGAGAGAGAGAGAGAGGAGAGAGAGAGAGACACACACACAGACACACAAACTGACTGAAGGACGGACAGACACACAGACAGACACACACAGACTGACTGGCAGACGGACACAGACCAAGCCTGAAAGAGAATGAATTATTTGTGGCACCATCCATCATTAGCCTGTCATCCCTTCTATACGTCTATGCAATTGATGTTGCGTCGAGTTGAACGTGTGTCCGTGACAACAATATCTCGCCTCCACTTAATTGTCGTGTGCCAGAACAGTGTCGGGCTCTGTTCTGTATACTCTCTCTCTCTCTCTCTCTCTCTCTCTCTCTCTCTCTCTCTCTCTCTCTCTCTCTCTCTCTCTCTCTCTCTCGGTGCCTCTCTCTCTCTCTCTCTCTCTCCCTCCCTCCCTCCCTCTCTCTCTCTCTCTCTCCCTCCCTCTCTCTCTCTCTCTCCCTCTCTCTCTCTCCCTCTCTCTCTCTCTCTCCCTCCCTCTCTCTCTCTCTCTCCCCCTCTCTCTCTCTCTCTCTCTCTCTCTCTCTCTCTCTCTCTCTCTCTCTCTCTCTCTCT
>NW_027128038.1:2500-30000 GCF_037325665.1 Littorina saxatilis
AGAAAGAGAGAGAGAGAGAGAGAGTGTGTCAGTGTGGTTTGGTTGTGTGTGGTGTGTGTGAGATACAGAGCCTCGGAGAGAGAGAGAGTGGGTGTCACGGCCGGTCAGTGTGGCTGTGTGTGTGTGTGTGTGTGTGTGTGTGTTTGTCTCTAGATATCACAATGATTAAAGTGACAGAAAGGTTTCTGGGATATTGCGGCTTTCACAGGGAACAACGCGAACAAGCTGACCCAGTAGGGTCAGTCAGTGCAAGTTGTATCGATTAGTTTAACGGTTGTAGTTTCTACGGCTGCCTCGCCGCATATACGGTAACTTACTTGTGCTTATATAGCCACTCTGAATTCAGCTTGAAGTAAGAGAGAGAGAGAGAGAGAGAGAGAGAGAGAGAGAGAGAGAGAGAGAGAGAGAGAGAGAGAGAGAGAGAGAGAGAGAGAGAGAGAGAGAGAGAGAGAGAGAGAGAGAGAGAGAGAGAGAGAGAGAGATCAAATCGAATCAAATCAAATCAAATTTTATTTTTCGAGAGTTGTGGCATAAGCAATACAACGAGCTTTTTTTCAACCAGCCCTCGCCCAGAGAGGGGACTAATCTAATCAGTTTACACGGATATTCACGTAGAAAAAAAGGTATAGAAAAACAACAACATAAGAATATTTACGGCACATTACATATATTATACACAAATATAAAGCGTCGTACATGAAACGTAGTGAAAACAATGCTGAATACACATGCATGAGTAAATGTGTTATTAAAGCTTTGAGTGTTTTTGTGTGGATATAATGAACACTGATGCTTTGGACAAATGAAACTAAAACTAAAAATAAAAAGAGAGAGAGAGAGAGACAGACAGACAGACAGAGACAGACAGACATACATAGACACCATTTTCCATTGCAACGCGGCACGGCACAAGGGCACACAAGGTCTAGATAGTGGAATACACACGAGATTGGTGTGTCACACCACCTTGCATCCAGCAATAGCTGTAGCGAGCATAACAGGCATGTGTTGTGCTTTGCAGGGGGAAAAAGCTGTTCATTCTGTGCATGCAAACTAGGTCAGGGTCAGTGTCGGTCTTATTCGCCGACAAATAGTTGCATGGATCACAGGCGCAAGAACTTTGTGTTATTGTACAATGTTTAAGAGCGAATCATAAAACTGGTGTGAAAGATGTGTAGGCCTATGTGAGTGTGTGTATCTGTGTATGTGTGTGTGTGTGTGTGTGTGTGTGTGTGTGTGTGTGTGTGTGTGTGTGTGTGTGTTATACATAGGTTCCTTAGTCATTTTCACCGAATTATTGTACCAATACAGTATACATTACTACCTCTTCCAATATTTTGTGTGTGTACATTTTGTTTGAAAGAAGCTGAAATATGAACATGTAGTTTCTTTTAATCTGTATATAGTTCCATCTATGCCAGTTTCTAATGCACTTGAGATTGACAGCTATAGAATATATAAACCTACAGTAGATTTCTGTTCTTCTTTTACCTTTTCTTGTTATTATTTTTTCTTGCCGTTTTCACCTTTTTGTAATAGCATTTGTTATTAGTTGTATCAATATTTTGTCGAATAAACTATGCTCCAGTTAAATAACAGTTTGATATTTCTTTGTGCCTTTTCAGTGTGTATGTGTATGGAAACGAGAATCTGTCTGAAATGATTTGGAAAGTGTACTTGTATTTATTGGCAGTCATGAAATAGCCTGGTCAGTGGGGTTGCCACAAAAGTAAGAAAGAAAAGATGGAAACTATGTTTCGTTTTCTATGTCCCTGAAGAAGATCCAAAGGTCGAAACGTCGTACATTGCATGTTTCATCGTCTTTGTTCACACGTGATTACAGTACTTTCTTGGTCTTTTATTATATTTAGTCAAGTTTTGACTAAATATTTTAACATCGAGGGGGAATCGAAACGAGGGTCGTGGTGTTATGTGCGTGTGTGTGTCTGTGTGTGTGTCTGTGTGTGTGTGTGTGTGTGTAGAGCGATTCAGACTAAACTACTGGACCGATCTTTATGAAATTTGACATGAGAGTTCCTGGGTATGAAATCCCCGAACGTTTTTTTCTTTTTGTTGATAAATGTCTTTGATGACGTCATATCCGGCTTTTCGTGAAAGTTGAGGCGGCACTGTCACGCCCTCATTTTTCAACCAAATTGGTTGAAATTTTGGTCAAGTAATCTTCGACGAAGCCCGGACTTCGGTATTGCATTTCAGCTTGGTGGCTTAAAAATTAATTAATGACTTTGGTCATTAAAAATCTGAAAATTGTAAAAAAAAATAAAAATTTATAAAACGATCCAAATTTACGTTTATCTTATTCTCCATCATTGTCTGATTCCAAAAACATATAAATATGTTATATTCGGATTAAAAACAAGCTCTGAAAATTAAATATATAAAAATTATTATCAAAATTAAATTGTCCAAATCAATTTAAAAACACTTTCATCTTATTCCTTGTCGGTTCCTGATTCCAAAAACATATAGATATGATATGTTTGGATTAAAAACACGCTCAGAAAGTTAAAACAAAGAGAGGTACAGAAAAGCGTGCTATCCTTCTTAGCGCAACTACTACCCCGCTCTTCTTGTCAATTTCACTGCCTTTGCCATGAGCGGTGGACTGACGATGCTACGAGTATACGGTCTTGCTGAAAAATGGCATTGCCTTCAGTTTCATTCTGTGAGTTCGACAGCTACTTGACTAAATATTGTATTTTCGCCTTACGCGACTTGTTTAAAGATAGAAACGTCAACATCGAGAATCAGCGGTATGAAATGCAGACTAACAGTAAACAAGAAAGACAACTCTTCCTGCGGATTCAGTATCAAGACAGCAGGAGTTTCTTCGCCAAAAGTATCGTCGCTATGCAGACCAGACACAATCCTGACGCTGAAAAAGAGTCGTCCAGCATATTTCGTCAGTACTGCTCAGGTCATCAATTTAGCCTGTACGATAGTAGGTAGCAGTACATGTTGCCAATTACATATTTTTAGAAAGACGGGTGGGCAACAACAACAACAAGAAAATTGGTTGATTAAAATCAACATGGCCGAAGCAATGTTTTCATAAAAGAAGCGGTATTGTACGGGCACATGTTGAATTTGGGCTACATGTGTTGCGGAGTATTTGAAAATCCGTAGGCATAAAAACATGCAAAGAAGAGTGATAGGTCCCTGTTGTGAATATAGTCAAGTGGATAAATTGATTACTTATGTTTCACACTAGTTTTGCTGTTACAGAGAGGAGACGGTTTGGCGGTAATGGGTTGTAGGTTATCATGTGCAACTTTAAGAGCAAGGCGCATGGTGCATGTTCTTGTGATCGTTTTTGATGAAAGCGTCATGAAGAGGGTGTTACAAATACAATGTAAATCACGGTTTTTATCTGGTATGAGAAATATGTATGTTAACGAACATACGAACCGATTTGCTGTAGATCTGTCCTTATTCAAGCCTATTTTCTCACTTTCATCCCATCCTACACGCCTCTTTATCGATACATGGACTGACAAGTCAAACAGTTATCTTCATTGATGTGTCCTGCGTTGATCTGTGAAATATCACCATTCAAAGCGGTCTGTATTGCACACAAATTCAAAAAGAAATGAAGCCGTCAAAACTGTGTGTTCGGAATAAAATTGCCTCCGCGCGTTGGAAACAATACAGCATCTACACACCCAAGCCAACAATCGCGTTACGTAAGCCTGTCTTAAAGGGATACGCGGCATTTGACCAAAAATATGACAGTGCTCTAATATTTTCTGGGCAAGATATAGACACCATCCACATTAATTTAGTGTAAAAAAAAAGTAGGGTCAACGTTTTAGTTTTTTTGCTATGAGGCCCTCTTTTCGGCAGTTTCTGAACATTTTGACCAAAACAGTGGTTATATGATATGCATGGTGTTCAGCAGTCATTAGTGAATGGGTACTTTTTTTGTATTGTGGTAGGTAGAATATGCTTTTTAGTAACAAAATATGTCAATTGACACAAAAAATTAAAGTAAACTCAAACCGATAACGACATCCTGTGTTGAAATAATTACAAAAATCAGCGAATCTTGTTGTTCAAACAACCATAATGACAAAAGAAAATATGACAGCACTCTGATTTTCTTGCAGCAGGATATTTGATATCTTACCTTCAAAATAAACACAAGAAAACTGTAGGTCAACGTGCTTTTTTTCGAGTGGCAGCATCTTTTATACCCCTACCCCCTACTTTTTGGAATAAAAATCATAGGTATTATAAGGAATATGCGAGTGCTCTAATATTTTCTGGGCAAGATATAGACACTATTCACATTCATTTAATGTAAAAAAAAAGAATAGGGTTACCATTTTAGTTTTTTTTGTGTGTTGCTTTCAGGCCCTTATTTTAGCAATTTTGTGCGAATTTTGGGCAAAACGGTGGTTACATGAAAAATGCATGGTGTTCAGCAGTCTTTAGGGAATGAGTATTTCTTTTTTGATTGTGGTACAGAGAATGCTTTTACTACTGTAAAACTTTTAGTAATCAGATGTGTCAATAAAAAAAAAATCAAAGGTAGACTCAGATGCCGCGTAACCCTTTAAGTCGACTTCGCGTTACTAACTTCGCGAAGCTTCCGGAATGAGAATTCGTCTCTTAATTGAACTGCTTTCAGCATAACTTCGCGAATTCCAAGGGAATGCACTCTGCTATCTCGAGTGTGATTTCTACGTCCACCTTGAATCAAAAAGCACTCTTCGTGACAAAAAGAACAACTTCGTCGCTGAGCTACGGCGTAGCTTCGCATTTCCAAATTGTGTTTACGTCAGTCTGTCTTGTCTATCCATCTCTCCCTCTTTCTCACTCAGTTATTCTGAGATACAATTAATAGGTCGAATACAGTCGACACCTTTCAGTTGAAAAAAATATAATGCAACAGTCATAATAAGGACACAAAATTAAACAAAACTCCTGATTCAGAAATTAAAAATCAAGTTCCTTCAGCATATATGTTTTCAGAGCGAATTAAAAAGAGGCAAGGATTCAGAAGGGGTAGTTTAGGAATGTTGTTCAGATTTGAATGTATATGATCATGTATGCAAAAGCAACAAAGGGACAAACGACGACACAGCGGTAATTTGACGGATAGGCTTCCATGATAAACTAACGGTTAGTAGCTGCTGCTTGGAAATCTTCCTGTTTCGCTCCGTGTGAAAATGTGCCGTACTTGTGAAAGTCAGGGTTTTGTCCAATGACCGGGAAATATCAAAATATCCCCTTGTTTTATTCAACAATGATATATCAGATAGATGTCTATGGTTTCACTCATACTTGACTTCAACATTTTGTTTCGGTTGGGTTGGAAGCATCAGCACCTTAAAATGTGCTAGCAACAAGTTAACTGAAAGTCTCACAAGAAATACAAACATCTACAGCCCGTCAGTCACGTCGGCACAACAACTTAATCGGAATATGTCGCTTACCTGTGTGTGTTTAACTTGGATCGTCATTGTTGTTATGTCTGCATTCACCTTCGGCAGCTTTAACGACAATTGTAAGTATTGTTATGATACAGTGAACACTACGTGAAAGTTTGTTGATGTGTTATTGTCTGCTAGGCCAGTGTAAACAGCAAACGTAAACGATACGTATGTTTTACTTCGCAACTGTCAAACGTTGAAGGGGTGTGACGTGAGTTTGGGAAACGTGTTAAAAAATGGAAAGAGTGGCATCAAAACTTACCCGATTGAAATGTGTGTTTGTTTCACTCACAACGAAGAAACATGTGTTCTAATTGAAGCAGACCGTTCTTTAGCCCTTCAGATAATTCTGCCTTTAGGGCAAGGTCCAGATGGAAAAGAAACATACCACTGCCTACTATATTACCTTCGTTAAATGAATAATTGCCATTGACCTTGACACAGAATCAAACAAGTGTCTGTGTTGTCGTTCGGTATGCAGGTGCTTACCTTCACCTCGTGCAGTTTTAAGCCCCATGGATACTTCCGAGTTGTGCAAGTTACCAAATGTTATACATTTTGTTTGAATACCTCAGACGTCCTCAAGTCTTCACAATACGATTAGTCGAACATACAAAAGATAAGAACAACAAGCTTAACAGGACTCCATAAAGTGTGCGTCTATGCGTCATATATGCGCTAGAAGCAAAAACACATCGTAAAAATTCATGAAGGGGGTCCCGTGACGCAATGAATTTCACACACACACACACACACACACACACACACACACACACACACACACACACACACACACACACACACACACACACACACACACACACACACACACACACACACGCATATATTTGGTATCTGACATATTTAAAAAAGAAGAAAAACTATGCGGAGTACACGTGTCGTCGGGAGTAATTTCCTCATGTTATGGGGAGTAACATTTTCGTACACATTGTTTTACTCCGGAGTAAAAAATCTCGTGAGAGTAATTTTCTCGTGCTGCACCGGGTCTCCGAACCAACTACTTGACGCTCCTTGACATTCCTCCCTTGCGGTGGCCATCTTTTCTCCTTTTTTTTTTATAACCATCTAAAGTCGGGGTCACACCCGGGAACACGCCCATAATAGTTTTACCGTGGGCGCGTTAAAAAATAATTATCATCAACTGGCGACGCTCCATATTTTAGTTTCTAGTTTGTCGACTACCAACAACAACAGCAACAACAACAACAACAACAACAACAACAACAAGAACAACAACAACAACAACAACAACAACAAGTCAGCGTCATCACCGACCTAATTGGGAAAGTTTGATACGTTGCCTGAACTTGTTTTCCTTACTATTGCAGGTACAATGCTTCACTTTCCAACAATCATCCAAAGAAAGCTCATTTGGAATAATTATTCTGATGTTGATGTTCCCTTCGAATTGAACTTTGTCTGTGACCAGCATAATGAGAGTTTGAAACATTTTAAAATAACAACAGACGAAGAAGAAGACAGGGTTATTTGCTTATTTTCAAAAACCACATCAGGATGTCTCCCAGAGAAAGACAGTGTGTGCCGCTGTCCTCAGGGTAATCGTACCATCTACCATCTCGTGCTTCCTGTTGCCGAAATTGGCAATGGCACCTACTACGTATGGGATTCAGAACACTTCGGTCGTACAACACTGCACATCATATTCAACGGTGGGTGTTGCAGTTAGTAACTCCTCCCCCTTCTCTGTCTATCTGTCTGTCCGTATTATATGTCTGTCTCACGCTCTAGATATCTGTACCACTATTACTCTCTCTCTCTCCTTGACGCTATTCTCTCTCGTTATATCTATCTGTCTCCTTGTCCCTGCTTCTCCTCCCCTTTTCTTGTCCTTGTCTCGCATCCATTAGGACTAAACGACCAATGTGTAAATGGGGGGGAGGGGGGGGAGGGGGTGGGGAGGGGTGAGTGGGGAAGATGTATTGTGTGTGTACTATGGACAAGGTTAAGTTCATTGACTGTCAAGATTACTATGAGGCTCACATTTTTGGGAGCCAATCATTGTACCTTTTACCATAAGGTCGGGAACAACATAACTAGCATATTATGCTCTCTGGTTAATGGATATATACCGACCGAACCGAAATACAGCAACAAAATCAAACAATCGCTGACCTTCATGTGACCAAGTACGCTCCCTGTTCTCCACGTACAAAACCAAAATATTTTGTGCGGCGTCATGCACCGCATGTTATCACATTGACATAGATTCTATTAAGGGGGTACTGCTACCCAGAGGCACGCGTCGTGTTTACTAAAAAAAAATTTTTCTCAACTAAATATCAACAGATTTAGGTTAGAGATTCATTTTGAAACTATCAAAAACCACCCAACTTACCAGAAATTGAATTCACTGAGCACAGACTCAGCCACACAGACAGACACTGCATTTGAAAGATACATTTTTCAGCTTGTATATGTCATAATGACATTGGGTAACCAAAAAACATCTATAATGGCAAAGCATACAAAATGGCGGCCATAAAAGGCATTGTTACCGGCATACCACTCTCATTTCAATTGCTAATTGAAAGCAAACGGCTGCTCACAGACTAGTAATTCAAACTGCATTTTGAAAGATACACGATTAAACCTTAATTACATTGGGTAACAAACAAAAATTGATCTTTGGTCAAAATCAAGCTAGCAGTGCTGCCTTTTAGTAAACTAGGAGTGCAATAACTGTGAATGCTCTGAATACACAGAATGCTCTGTAGCGAGATGTACAAAGGCTTAATGCATACATTGTACACGTTTTGATCTTGTCAAATAACAGAGCCAGCCTCGACGACCCCTTCCGGTTTGACACAAGTGTCTGAGGAATCTTTCACTGGGCAGACGACAGCCGCTTCTGGAGGTAATTTGCTTGCAATCTAAAGATACCATAACTGTACATATTATTGTTTTTGTCTTCTTTTCTACCAAATAATGGCAGAACATGTATGAGTTTTTGTGTTAACTTTAAGGTCGGTTAAAACGCTCTTGTATGTGAATATGATTAAGGCTGGAGAGTCTATCCCCCAGACAAGGTAGTAACAGTGATAACTCATTCAAGGAATGATGGTAGAAATAACAAACACGTAGGACTAAACGTGCTAATTTCCAAGATATTGACTGGAATTTGAATATGGATACAAGACGTTTGCACAAAAACACTAATTCAATTTTCATCCCGAGAAGTGTGTGCCAGATTGGCTGAGTGGTAGGGTGCTCGCCCACGAACCCGACGGTCACGGGTTCGATACGCATAATTGGCAAGAATATGTTTTAAATATTTGTTGTTTAATTTTTCAACTTTTTTGTAATTTCTAAACTCGTAATTCTTGTATTTTATTCATTATAATTAATTCCAAAGGTGAAGTGTTGAAGATCCAATTTATCAAAGAGTAGTACAATTACCGAGTACCTCTGGTGAACGATTTCCCAGAATTACTCATTCTATTTGAAGTCTCAGGGCGAGGGCTGGATGTAAAAAAGCATATCATTATTCTTGCTTATCTATTACCCTCGATAATAAAGATTTTCTCTTCTCTTGTCTTGTCTTAAGTAACGTCGGCTTTTGGAGAAATCCTGATGGGTGATTGTATCAACGCGTTACGACTGGATGTAATGGTGGTTGTCCACTTCCAGTTTAATCCACTTCTGTGAAGCCTAAATACATTAGGTTGAGCTTGTCCAACACAATTTGCTTAGACATATATGCTTCCGTGTGCAGATGAAATGAACAGAAAATGTCTTCTCTCCAATCCACTTACGAACTGACAGAAATACGATCCGCAACGAACAATATGTTTGTTTTACGTTATATCTTTTCTCCTACTCTCAGAAAACGTCTGTGCAGTTATTCAGTATTTAAGCGCCTTTTGCTCACCTAAACTAGTTAATGTCTACACAAAATTTTAAAGTCTGATATACAGTTTGAGGTAAAAACATTGAAGATGTCAACTCTCTCTCTTTCAGAAATACGAATACCGATGACAGCTCTGATTGGCGTTTGCGTGTCACTTGGTGCTAGCATTTGTGTCGGGATAACGATCAAAGTTGCTCGACTTCTGTGTGAGAAATTTAAAGGTAAACACCTCTCTCTCTCTCTCGCTCTCTCTCTCTGTCCATCTCTGTCTCTGTCACTCTCTCTCTCTCTCTCTCTCTCTCTCTCTCTCTCTCTCTCTCTCTCGCTCTGCCTCTCTCTGTCTCTGTCACTCCCTCTCTCTCTCTCTTCTCTCTCTCTCTCTCTCTCTCTCTCTCTCTCTGTCCATCTCTGTCTCTGTCCATCTCTCTCTCTGTCCATCTCTGTCTCTGTCCATCTCTGTCTCTGTCCATCTCTGTCTCTGTCCATCTCTGTCTCTGTCCATCTCTCTCTGTGTCCATCTCTGTCTCTGTCCATCTCTCTCTCTGTCCATCTCTGTCTCTGTCCATCTCTCTCTCTCTCTGTCTCTCTCTGTCTCTGTCTATCTCTCTCTCGCTCTGTCTCTCTCTGTCTCTGTCTATCTCTCTCTCGCTCTGTCTCTCTCTGTCTCTGTCTATCTCTCTCTCGCTCTGTCTCTCTCTGTCTCTGTCTATCTCTCTCTCGCTCTGTCTCTCTCTCGCTCTGTCTCTCTCTCGCTCTGTCTCTCTCTCTCTTGGATTCTTGTACTCCCCCCATTAACTGTAATCGTTAAGGTATTACACAACTCAACACGTAGTTTGTGAACTGTTGGGTAAATGTTTCAAATCTGACGGCTATATTGTTCAGTATACCACACGGAGATTGCTACAAGATACCAGAACAAGGATAGAACATTCATTGTTGCTTCCATTCCATGGTCAATTTGTTGAGTTTTAACTGTTTTAACTTGTAGACGTAGCATGAGTGCGTTTGATTGTTGGGTGTTTGTGGTTTTTAGTTGGCGGTATAAATACTATCTCAACTTTACCCAACTGTAACGGAATAGATGGCTTGCAAACAGACTAACTGAATTAAAGATCTTCACAAAAACAAAATAATGCAAAAGTCTCCGTTATTTTCGGCAAGGAGTAATGTCATCTTCGTATTCCTCATAAATGTTGCAGAAAGTGTTTTAGGGTTTTTATTCCTGAACACGTTTGTTCTCTCATACTTGTCGTCATAGGAAGACGAACATGTCCACCAGGGCAGGAAGACATTTTGCTCCAGGATATGCACCACCCTCTCCCAGCACAACCTCAGAGACACCTGCCTGAAATCCCGTTCCATTACCAAGTCCCACCTCAAAGATCACGCTCAGTAGCTGCCCTGGAGAGAGACTCGCGCCAACGGCGAAGTGATGTGTCCAACTTCTACGAGACTATCGATAACGATCGGGAGGAAAGTAATATAGGTATTGCAATTACACATGTTTTCTTTTTCCGCGTTGGGGTTCATCTGCTTGCAATAGTTAAGTTTGTCTCAACATTGAAGAGTGACTTCCAAGACAGCGTGCATACCGAATTTCTCACCAATCTCTTTCATTGTAACAGCAACACACATTGGAGATCATCGATCAGTTTCAGTCATTACGAATTTTAGCGGTCAGTGTTGTATAGTTTTTAAAAAGTACGGTATGTGTAGCCTATGTGCGTGTGTGTCGGGGTGTTTGTGTGCGAGTTTGTATGTACATACATGTTTGTGTCTGTCTTTCTCCCACTCTAACTCCCTCCCGCTCTTTTTATGTTTCACTCTGGGATTATAACAAGAATAATAATGTTGTTACATTGCAGATGCGCGTGTTAGTGTGTCGGCACCAGATGTCCGTGTATCAAGCCTGCCTGCAGACTACCTTCATCCCATTCCATCAGAAAGAGAAGCCGCAGAAGCACGTGCTAACAATCCTCACTATGAAAACCGCCCCCTGTATGAAAATTATTTTTATCCTTAGAATGGGATGCCAAAGCTAACTCGGTACAGGTTTTCACGACTTGAATTCTTTCTGGACTGAGTAATATATATTTGTTGGGGGTAATAGCTCATGAATGTTTAATTTTTACATCTCAAATTTATTTATTTCGATAAAGAGTATAATCTCATTACTACTTTCCTGTGGAATTAACGCAGATTAACGTTGAATTCCATGTTAACAGTATCTTCAACAAAACATGGTAATTCATGTCGTTGATAACATCCTATCCTGTTGAAAAGAATAGTTGATGTCGCACAGTGATGACTGCATTTTTCAAATTACTTGACATGTTTTGCAACAATCAATCATACAGCATGTTTGAATATATTCAATTCTCTTTCCCCGACTAATTTCTCTCTGAAAGGAACGATTTTCGTTGATGTTAGAACTATCCATTATTAACGAGTCAGATGTATTCGTGTTTTACATTGCTTTTTACATTTAGTCAAGTTTTGACTAATTGTTTTAACATGGAGGGGGAATCGAGACGAGTGTCGTGGTGTATGTGTGTCTGTGTGTGTGTGTGTGTGTGTGTGTGTGTAGAGCGATTCAGACTAAACTACTGAACCGATCTTTATGACATTTAACATGAGTGTTTCTTGGAATGATATCCCCAGAAGTTTTTTTATATTTTTTTTATAAACGTTTTTGATGACGTCATATCCGGCTGTTTGTAAAAGTTGAGGCGGCACTGTCACACCTTCATTTTTCAAATAAATTGATTGACATTTTGGCCAAGCAATCTTCGACAAAGGCCGGACTTTGGTATTGCATTTCAGCTTGGAGGCTTAAAATTAGATAATGAGATTGGTCATTAAAAATCTTAAAATTGTAATTAAAATTGTGTTTTTATTAAACGATCCAAAAACAATGTCATCTTATTCTTCATCATTTTTTTATTTCAAAAACGTATATATATATATATGTTATGTTCGGATTAAAAACAAGCTCTGAAAAGTAAAAATATGAAAATTATTAAAATTAAATGTCCAAAATTGATTTAAAACAATTTCATCTAGTCCTTGTCGGTTCCTGATTCCAAAAACATAAAGATACGATATGTTTCGATTAAAAACAAGCTCAAAAAGTTAAAATGAATAGAGATACAGAAAAGCCTGCTATTATTATTAACGATATTTCTATAGCGCATAACTAAAAGCACTATGCTGAGCGCAACCAATACTGCGCTATTCTGGATTGTCAATTTCACTGCCTTTGCCACGAGCGGTGGACTTACGATGCTACGAGTATACGGTCTTGCTGAAAAAAATACAGAGCGTTCAGTTTCATTCTGTGAGTTCAACAGCTTGACTAAATGTTGTATTTTCGCCTTAGGCGACTTGCTAATCGTCAGCTCGAAAATTCATGAGGCCTATTCGTTTTTGATTGATTTTTATTTTAGTGAAGAACAATTAGTTTCAACGAAATACGATCAGTCAGCGGTAATTTTCGTAATATTGCGCTAGAAATTTCTCTTTGTCTTTTCTTCATAAAGCAAAACATTGTATGACCCAACTGTATTACATAACCAGAAAACAAAGGAAGACACTGGGAAAACGTCTTCTGGTTAGATTTTATAATCATGACTGCAACCCTTTGTTACTTGAACGAGTCAGCGACTGGTTTTTGAAGCATTGTTCCAGTGATTAGTTGATTGTGTTGTTGTTAATCTTATTTAATGACAGGATGCCTCATTGTCATCTCTACACTGAGAGTGTGAAACGAATACTTGAAGAATATATTGGGACCCGTTGGGGGCCCGGTAGCTCAGTTGGTATAGCACTGGACTTGTGATCGGAAGGTCGCAGGTTCGAATTCGGGCCGGTGTAACACGAGAAAATTACTCCCACGAAATGTTTACACCCGAGTGAAGATTTCGAACGAAAATGTAACTCCCTTTACGAAAAATCTACTCCCCTCTAACACGAGAAAGTTACTCCCAACGACAGGTGTACTCCCGAGTACACATTTCGTACGAAATGTTTACTCCCCTTCACGAAAAAATAACTCCCCTGTAGCACGAGGAAACTACTCCCCATGACAGGTGTACTCCAAGTAAATATTTCGTACAAAACATTTACTCCCCTTCACGAAAAAATTACTCCCACGTAGCACGAGGAAATTACTCCCCACGACAGGTGTACTCCGAGTTCAAATTTCGTACGAAAATGTTACTCCCCCAAAACATTTTGCAAGACGTTATTATTCCCCTTGCAAAATAGTATTCCCCTTGTTACGAAGAATTTGTTCCCCTCATTTGGCAACATACTTTTACGTTATACTAGCGCCAACAATAAATACTTTTAACTAGACTTGGAAATTCAGACCGGGATTGTGACGTACGTGGGAGAGGAAGCACGTGTGTGTGTGTGTTTGTGTGTGTATGTGTGTGTGTGTTTGTGTGTGTGTGTGTGTGTGTGTGTTTGGAGCAACTCCCGGAAAACTACTTGGCAGACATTCATGAAACTTTACATACACATTTTTCAGACGGCACTGTCACGACCTCATTGTTTAATCAAATAAACAATCAAACAAACAAGCAAACAAACAAACAAACAAACAATCAAACACACACTCAAACAAACAAACAGACGAACAAACAAACAAACAAACAAACAAACAAACAAACAGCAGATCTAACAACATGCTGACTCGGAGTAAGAAAAGGTCAAAGCAAATAAACAAACACCCCCAAAAATTAACAATTGTTAATTTATTCCAAACATAACATGAGGAGTAACTTATTCTGACATTAAAATATAGCAGGGTGGGAGGGTGGAGAGGGTGGGGGGGGGGGGGGGGGGGGGGGGGGGGGGGGTGACAGGCATTCAACTCTCAAGAGACAAGTTGTGCATACCGATCTTGAATTAAGTGAATATAATCATGATGTTGTTTATCAAAACGAAATTGAATCTTTTGCATCGCATAATAAAGGGAAGTCAATGATAAAGTCAACTTTTGTCATACGCGACCTCACATCAAATATATGTGTAGAAATCACTGTCTATTGTTTTGTCGTATAAAGTTACTTGTTTTCCCTTGACCGTTGATCAACTAGAGAATACTACATTGCTTGCTCTGTCGTACCAGATTTACACGAGTTGTTTTTTCAAATATTGAACTGCGAGCGAAAGCGAGCTGTTCACTATTTGAAAAAGCAACGAGTGATTGGAACGATTGATTTGAACGATTATTACGGAGATTTAAGAAACGAAACGTTGGGACGTTTCGTTTTGAAGTTGTGGTAAACGTCATTATTTCGGGGGTCTCTCGCTGGAAAGGTGAAGGTCAACTGAAACGGAACGTGGAACGTCAAAACGCAGTCACGTTTTCCACCCCCAAAAAACGAACAATATTTCGTCAACTTTTGTGAGTATTTTTGCACACTAACAGTTTTATTTGTTGGCCATTTTATGCATTGCTAGATTCATCAACCCTTTCACAGTCTTTCAGCGCTGAGAATGTGTTCATTGGAGGTAGACAACTGTTGTGAACTGAAATATTTTGAAGGGTGCTGATCCTGGTACATTTATCCAACTTCATGGTGAGAAAGCAAATGGCGAAGCAGAAGTAGGTCATCGCATCGAATTTTTATTCTGGCTTCGTATGTGATCAGGTGCATGAATTGAAAAATGTGAAGCTCTTGTGCGTGCAATGCGAGTATGTCAATCCTTTATTGACTCGTGGAGTTGAAATTATGCCATGCCCAGTCAGCGGATCATATCCTGCCATGCCCGGCCTTTCATTCCGAAACGAAACGTGAATACATCTAAATCTTGTCTGCGGCCTATGCCGTCTCGTTACACGTTCCGTTTCGCGGGGTGACTCATTCACCAAACGAAACGAGCTGCAAAACGAAACGTGCTGTTTCTTAAATCTCGCTATTATCTCACGGGTGTCTCTCTCACGTATGTAGGATACATTTTATTTTTGATGTTTGGTCTTCGTTGTGGTGGTTGTAAGATTTGATGTGTTTAACCAACGAGATACAATGCTATTTGGGACATGGTAATAATTGGTTGCCGGTATGGACGATTTGCTGTACTGTTACGGGTTGAGATTGTTAAAACTTCTCTCGAAGAACAAAATGGGTTGGGTGGATTTGTCAGTCTGTCTGTCACATGTTGAAGGGCCCCATACGGGTTGAAAGAGATAAGCTACTGTCGTGTTTTTCCCAAACCTAGTGCACTACCGTTCTCACGAAATAAGTTACTTCTGTTTTGTTCCGGGTTTTTTTTTTCAATTGACACCATGTATGACAGATGAAACAGAAAAAGCCTGTTGTGAAAATGCACAAATTAGGAGGAAAAAACCGAAACAAAACAAAAGTAACTGATCTCATGAGAACGGCAAACAACGATCGACACATGTTCACCGCCCTCAGCTAATTGAAGAAAGAGGGGTCGAGCACGACCCCTCAATAAATAGTAGAGCATAATGCAATTTCATGTTGGCATCTTCTCCACTGAAAGCTATAACCCAAAGACTGAAGACCAAAGTGCTTTACCCCACTTCTGACCCGACTCACCCCCTCTTGCTTGGTACACGTGCACTCAAGTTAACCTCTGCTTTAACCTGCGTGCCAGGAGTCGGATGGGAGAGAGAGAGAGAGAGAGAGAGAGAGAGAGAGAGAGAGAGAGAGAGAGAGAGAAAGAGAGAGAGAGAGAGAGAGAGCGAGAGAGAGAGAGAGAGAGACACACACACACACATAGACAGAGACAGACATAGAAAGACAGAAGCGGAGAGACTCAGAGTGAGACACAGACAAAGACATACACAGAGAGAGAGAGAGAGAGAGAGAGAGAGAGAGAGAGAGAGAGAGAGAGAGAGAGAGAGAGAGAGAGAGAGAAAACTGTAACTGATCTCGTGAGAACGGTAACAAAACGAGACATGTCACCTCTCCGAATGCATTGCAATAGATGACCGCTCCTGCGGCCATCAACAACAACAACAACAACAACAACAACGACAACGACAACAACAACAAAACAGCAAAAAATAGCCCCAACCATCTTAAAAGGTAATTTTAAGTACCTAAGAATGAAAAAGAAAGAAGAACGAACAGACAAACATTCGCAAGGCAAGCAATACATAAATGCTAACTCACACAGTTCTTTGCTTTATTTACAAACGTTGTAAAAACGACGTGAAAAACATGAGGTATTCAAATAATAAAAACACTACTACAGCAAAACAACAACACACAGACACACAGACACAGACACACACACACACACACACACACACACACACACACACACACACACACGCACGCACACACACACACACACACACACACACACATACACGCACCCACGCACGCACAAACACACACACACACACACACACGCATGCTCAAGTACACACACTTGCTCATATTCTTTGCCACCAATACTCATTACATATATACAGTGCTGGGGTCACAGGGGTCACAGCATAACGATTTGTGTGTCTTGTTCTCGCAGATTGCGATATAAACAGTAAAAATCTGTACACAACTATCTCACAGATGCCTACGCGTACACATACCTTTATACAAAACTGTATGCGGTTTGTTAATTCGAATCTCCCGCCAAATTGTAATTAACACTTCCGTGATTACGTTCTGGGTCTGGAGGCTGTGTGCAGCATGCCAAAATGGGCCCAGATACCATCTTTTAAAAATTTCTTACGTAATCAAACACAATGTCTTGACGTCAGTACCAACAATTGAAAGAATTCTCCCTCTCGCCGAGACCAATTGACTTCCATGTAGGCTTTTGACGTGATAAGTTTACGTGCGGGACTTGATGTGAGCCTGGTGGAAGGCGACTGGGACATGCTTGTGTGTGTGTGTGTGTGTGTGTGTGTGTGTGTGTGTGTGTGTGTGTGTGTGTGTGTGTGTGTGTGTGTGTTTTTGTTCACCAAAGTTGCATCATAAGTTTCATCCTGAAACAGTAGGGATTTCATGCTTCGTGACTTCAAGGGGTGTACCAATATCAAACCCCCTGTCCTTAATGGCTCCGGCGTGAGGGCATTTTATAAAACAATGTCTCTCAGTTTTGCGTGATCTGAAAAAAAGATAAATAATATTTCAAGACACTGCCACATCTACCACCACAACAATACTAACACTATAATCAACAACAGCATTTAAAAAAAAAAGTAAAAGTGGCGAGACTACACTATATGGCTGATAGGATCAGATCCCCATCGGTTACTGGCCTTGATCAAGCGTGGACTAAATAGATGCGTCTTACAAGATTCAAGCTTTCATGTAGGCCTATAAATGTACGCCAGTGTACCGTGTAAAGACTTGAGTGTAACAATATAAGTTACCTTCCTTAGTGTGACAACCATCATGTAAACCAACACAGACCAGACCTAAGAGGCTTTTACAAGTGAGCAGACCATCCCTTAACGTTTACAAGGAACACAACAATCAACAGCCTATAGCTGGTTCCTGTGCATAATCGGACTTTTTGTGTGCGCAGGATTCATGTTTCAATTTGATATATGAGTCAGCTACCAAATTAATTCAGCATTCTGCATAGGAGGCAGCTGTTTAAGTTTTGTTCTTTGCCTTGAAGGATGCTCATGATACTGCATTTAAAAGCTTAGACATGATAAGTCAAGATGTACCGGACGGTTTACACGGGAAGAGGACCTCAATTTTAAAAGCAGGCAGAGTATGCTTCTTGCATAAACATGTTCCGCGTCTGCTATATAACTTACCTCGAACGCTTAATGCGAAGGTAAAGCACTGCAAGAAGTATGGACTGCACAGTATTTGCAGTAACTAGCCCCGCAATTAGTGGGATTCCGCCCAATGTTCCACTTTCACCTGGAATGAAAAGAAAAATGGCCTTCTACGAAAGTTCATGAAAACAATGCCAGGAAACAAGTCACAAATCCATAGGAATACTTTCACTGGTATCAAGGGGAATCTAGTACTATCTCTGCAACACATAGAAGCAGTTACAGAATCAGTGCGTTGTCTTACTTGTTTGAACGTTGCTTAATTAAAAAAGCAGACGAATTGGCGAGGGAGCAAATGTTGAGTTTTATTAAGTCTTTGCTGGCTGAATAATGAATAACAACGTTACTTACACTTTTTGTTTTCTTCTGCTGATCTCGGGGAACTTGCATAGCTTGTTTTAGTTGTTGAGACATGTTCATTAACTCCGGAGTCTGCAAAAGTAAAACACGAAGAAACATTTACATTAACGACATAGCCGAACCAACAACATATAAGTGCGCAAGAAATTTGCAGATGTTTGTGTGCGGGATGAGGGGGCGTATGTGTGTGTGCGTGGATGTGTGTGTGTGTGTGTGTGTGTGTGTGTGTGTGTGTGTGTGTGTGTGTGTGTGTCTGTGTGAGTGTGTGTGTGTGTGTGTGTGTGTGTGTGTGTTTGATGGTTTGTGTCGGAAGGGGGGGCGTATGTCACAGGTGTGTGTGTGTGTGTGTGTGTGTGTGTGTGTGTGTGTGAGTGTGTCTGTTTGTGCGCGTGCGTGGGTGTCCGCGCAGCTATGAATTAAGGAATAGGAAAGTGAATTGGAATACCTTGTGAGTAAGCCGCTTGTAAGTTGCTTCCCCTGCGCTTGCCACCTTATGATCTAGGCGACTTTACCCGGAGGGCCCCAAAGGGTTTAAAATCGTGATCGTGATTGGCGTGTTTTGACCTTTCTGTGACCGTGATTGCCGAAATTTCAACTTCTGTGATCGTGATGGGACTTTGCCCGTGATCCGTGATGACAAAAAAATCAAGTCTCGTGATCGTGATCGTCATTTGTTTTCATGATCGAGATGGGCATTATTGCAAAGCATTTTATTTTCAACGTACATTTTTCACAACTGTATCACTCTATGATCCTCTATTCGTCAAGGTGTTTGTGATCGTGAAAACAAAAAACAAGGTAACTGTGATCGTGAAAGCTAAAATTTCCCTTCCCGTGATCGTGATGATACCCTGCCTTTGGGGCCCTCTACCCGTTTAGGCCAAACTGGTGTTGGTGAAATCGAAAAAAGTGAACGGGCAACTTTCTAGTTGCATTATTTTCCTACTTCAACCCCGTCCCTCTACTGCCCATTATTATTATATGAAGTCTTATATCGCGCGCGTATCTCCAGACTCGGACTCAAGGCGCAGGGATCTATTCATGCCGGCCGTGTGAGATGGAATTTTTTTACACAATACATCACGCATTCACATCGACCAGCAGATCGCAGTCATTTCGGCGCATATCCTACTTTTCACGGCCTATTATTCCAAGTCACACGGGTATTTTGGTGGACATTCTTTTTATCTATGCCTATACAATTTTGCCAGAAAAGACCCTTTTGTCAATCGTGGGATCTTTAACGTGCACACCCCAATGTAGTGTACACGAAGGGACCTCGGTTTTTCGTCTCATCCGAAAGACTAGCACTTGAACCCACCACCTAGGTTAGGAAAGGGGGGAGAAAATTGCTAACGCCCTGACCCAGGGTCGAACTCGCAACCTCTCGCTTCCGAGCGCAAGTGCGTTACCACTCGGCCACCCAATCCCCATCCACCCAAAGGATCTCTTCACCTAGGTAAAGACAACCCATTTAAGATGTTTTTCTATCTTCATTTTCTAACTTTTTTAAAATTGTGTTTGTCCCCAGAGGTGCAGTTGAAATGTTGTGTCTCATTAATACATATATCTTTTTTGTCGTGTTTATTGCAATTTTTATTTTATTTTATTCATGTAACCCTAGGGGTTTTTGAAATAAATATTGACTTGACTTGACTTGACTTGGTAGCTGGACAGTTGACTGACAGTGTTTAAAGAGATGGGGGGGGGGGGGGGGGGGGGGGGGCTAGGGGAGCAGCGTGCGCGAGATTGTGTGTGTGTGTATGTGTGTGTGTAAGTGTGTGTGTGTGTGTATGTGTGTGTGTGCACGTGCGTTTGTGTGTGTGTGTGTGTGGGGGGGGGGGGGGGGTGGCGGGCGGGGGGTAGCGATGGTGGATGGGGTGAGGACTGGGAGTGGTTTTTTTGGTTTACTTTTTTTTTTCTTCTCAGCCAATGATAATAATCACGGCACATTACAACATGAACGGTGCAAAACATACAGGAAACAAAGAGTTTTCATCAGCTTACATCGTAAATAAAGGAAAATGAAATTGAAATATATATCTATAATCATATATGCAATAAAATTACAAAATACAAAATAGAGTCAACATCATTTTCCTTTAATCTCTCTTTGTTTGTTGCTTATTTTCTTTTTTTCCGCCTTTCTTTCTTTTGATTTGACTGTACATTTATGTGTTATTTTGAAGCGGTCGACACGAAAATATTCTCTGTTGTACAAGGCTATGTTATGTTAACTAATCGCTTCGGCTGATATTATATTAACTGTGCAATTGATGTAGCCAGGCATTCTCTCCCTCCCTCTCTCTCTCTCCCTCTCTCTCTCTCTCTCTCTCTCTCTCTCTCTCTCTCTCTCTCTCTCTCTTTACCCTATTTGTATAAAATATAATTAAAGATTATCAAGATAAGTGTTGAAGCTATCACTTGTTCGCCATGTTTTGCTATCTGAATGTGTATTGATTATAAGTTCAAGAACGTGTCCATAAGCAATCTGCTTGTTAACGTTCTCAATGTTGTTATTGTTTGAAACGTGTGTATGAGAATTTGAATAAACACGCTTAAACCAATGTTGATCGATAGTTGTCACATTAGGTACCAAAATTTGGAAATGTTTTGAATGGCCAGAAAATATGAGGGTTTAACTTAGCTGTCACATTCCGAGGTACAATCGAGGTGCGTGGGAACGCCGTAAGACATAGACAACACAATACAAAAAAAAAACCGAAGAAAAAACCCATAACAAACGAGGACGAATAAAATAATGTTAACAAGACTTTATAAACAAATAAGAGATAGAAGAGAAAGCTGGCTCCCCACGGACGCTCCTCCTAGTGCGTACCGGGACCCCCGCTTTCAATTTGTAGAGGGTCCATGGACCCGCGCTGCATAATTTCAATCAATGAGGCTTATATCGCGCGTATTCCGTGGGTACAGTTCTAAGCGCAGGGATTTATTTTTTTTAATTTTATTTTTATTTTTTTATTTTTTATTTTTTTTATGCAATTTATATCGCGCACATATTCAAGGCGCAGGGATTTATTTATGCCGTGTGAGATGGATTTTTTTTACACAATACATCACGCATTCACATCGGCCAGCAGATCGCAGCCATTTCGGCGCATATCCTACTTTTCACGGCCTATTATTCCAAGTCACACGGGTATTTTGGTGGACATTTTTATCTATGCCTATACAATTTTGCCAGGAAAGACCCTTTTGTCAATCGTGGGATCTTTAACGTGCACACCCCAATAATTTTAGAGGGTCCTCAGGGTTCCAAAGCCGAAAAGTGTACTTATAAAACATTCTGGTCAGACATAGTGTCCTGTAAAGTTTCTTTTTCATTGAAATATTCTAGGTTGACACGACAATCCAAAAACACACACACACACACACACACACACACACACACACACACACACACACACACACACACACACACACACACACACACACACACACACACACACACACACTTTCCAATTGACTTTCTGTGCTTTTATTTTCACGTTTTCTTTCTTTTTCAGTCAACACTATGTCAGAATAAGATTTCAAAATCCAAATACACGATGTAAATGTTCAAATATGAGTGATGCTTGCACGAGACGTATACAGTATAAAAACCGTTATGTACCTCAGGTTCGAAATAGCTGATTGCAGGCTGAAAATGGTATCTTACAGCACGCACAATTAAACTGAGAAATCGAGTCCGTCCCATGACCCGCTCTTTTAAAATTTCGTGCGTCCCGGGACCCCCTTGATACATTTCTAGTAGGCCTACGTGTTTTCGGTTTCTAGTGCGTATAGGACGCAGGGACGCGCGCTATGGGAAGCCCTGCCTAAACCTAGCATAAGAAAGTAAAGCCCCCAGAAAGAACTAACTGCGGAGAGCAAAGAAGACAAAATATAAACAAAAGTAGAAAACATAAGTGTAACTGTAATTTTAATCTTTACGTATTCTACAACATACCCTTCTGCACATACCGTAAACTACCTTGTATACGCCCAGTATCGAGTAAACGCCCACCCCCTACTTGTGGTCAAATTCTGCGCACAGGGTACAGTACCTAGTAATCGCCCACCCCCAAGTTTCGATCACTGGAGTAGACAAGGACAACAAGTCGCGTAAGGCGAAAATACAATATTTAGTCAAGTAGCTGTCGAACTCACAGAATGAAACTGAACGCAATGCCATTTTACTCGTAGCATCGTCAGGCCACCGCTCATGGCAAAGGCAGTGAAATTGACAAGAAGAGCGGGGTAGTAGTTGCGCTAAGAAGGATAGCACGCTTTTCTGTACCTCTCTTTGTTTTAACTTTCTGAGCGTGTTTTTAATCCAAACATATCATATCTATATGTTTTTGGAATCAGGAACCGACAAGGAATAAGATGAAAGTGTTTTTAAATTGATTTGGACAATTTAATTTTGATAATAATTTTTATATATTTAATTTTCAGAGCTTGTTTTTAATCCGAATATAACATATTTATATGTTTTTGGAATCAGCAAATGATGGAGAATAAGATAAACGTAAATTTGGATCGTTTTATAAATTTTTAATTTTTTTTACAATTTTCAGATTTTTAATGACCAAAGTCATTAATTAATTTTTAAGCCACCACGCTGAAATGCAATACCGAAGTCCGGGCTTCGTCGAAGATTACTTGACCAAAATTTGAACCAATTTGGTTGAAAAATGAGGGCGTGACAGTGCCGCCTCAACTTTCACGAAAAGCCGGATATGACGTCATCAAAGACATTTATCGAAAAAATGAAAAAAACGTTCGGGGATTTCATACCCAGGAACTCTCATGTCAAATTTCATAAAGATCGGTCCAGTAGTTTAGTCTGAATCGCTCTACACACACACACACACACACGCACACACGCACACACGCACACACGCACATACACCACGACCCTCGTTTCGATTCCCCCTCGATGTTAAAATATTTAGTCAAAACTTGACTAAATATAAAAAGAAGATTATTTAGTCTGCTGTTATTGTTGTTTTTCAACTGTTTCCCTTCCTTGGGAATGTTTCGCGGAGTGGATAGAAAGGGGATCCTAGAGCGGCTAGAAAATCGTGATACATTTTTGATGCATCGGACTGGGAGGGAAAAGAAGAAACGAAAGCTTCATCTTGGACGGGAAGGGATATCTGGAGGGGTTGATTTAGGTGTTCTTGGATTTCTTGACCAAGAACGTGTTGAGGGCAGTGTCGCCATGAGCAAAGATCTTTTGAAGTTATAAACTTGTTAACAGACAATAAAGCAACAAGATTATCTTCATGGTTTGCTTGCAGAATTCCTTGATGTGTGTGTGTGTGTGTGTGTGTGCCAGTGTATGTGTGTGTGTGTGCCAGTGTATGTGTGTGTGTGTGTGTGTGTCTGAGAGAGAGAGAGAGAGTGAGAGAAAGGAAAGTTTTGTGCAATAACGCATCCTTTGAACACTTCTATGCCAAATGACCAAAATATCGTTATTCTAGCAATGGAACCGCTTCTGAAAAGGGTATACATGTAGTACCTAGTAAACGCCCACCCCAAACTTTTGTGCAAAATTGGTGCATGGGGGGGGGGGGGAGCGTATGCAAGATAGTTTACGGTATATACCGTACGCTGTCCTAGTCTGCACTAATTCATACACAGCTCACACACAAGTCATTTAACAGAGATAATAAGGGTATTTATAGGGCGAAAATCCTAAAACAAGTTCTAAGCGCCTTACAATCTTAAATATGATCATCTTAATTTGCAAACCATTCAACCACGACTATAAACTAATTCACGTGCATCTCGTCACAAGCGTACTCTGACTCGGCACATTCATACCCAGTTCATTACTAACACTTGTGACATCACCCACCTTTCACAAAGACAAAGCTCGAATTATTGCGAGATCCGTTACAATTTACATGTATAAAGCTCTCAATAACTACCAAAACAAAGTGTACATTATCACCAAAAAACATGCATCAATCAAAACATTTTTGCTGCCTTGCCTTCTGATCAAGTTATTACTTCTGACGTTTTCGAATTTTCCTGTTTGGGCAGTCCTTTTTGATCGGTTTTGAGGACCTGCATAAGACACATTGACGACTAGATCTGTCTGGGTTGAACGCCTCCTCCTGACTCTTCACTGCTTGCTGTTTGGTCCTGTAAATCGGTTGAAGGGTTTTCGGATCTTATTGGCGTCCAGGAAGTTGTCTGCCAGTTCAACAAGATCTTTTATAGACTTTAGTTTCTATTGTCTGAGAAATGTTTGTCACCCAGAAGAAGCGGTTGTGACAAGCTGTTTCTTAATCATGAGGCTAACTAACCCTGCCCTTTTTAAAAACAAATTCTTCTAAATACTCTTCCTTCGACATCTCAAGAACATTTTCAGAAAAGACATTTGAATAATGCAGTTGAAAAATATAAACACAAAATAATTTCATTGCAGTCTTTTCACATAAATTATCAATTTTTTGTTAAACACACAGTTCAAACAATTTGTATAAAAATCAACTCATGAAAAATGCGTACACTGAGGTTCAAATGGTAATATTTTTACACAAGACAAAAACTATCGCTTGTGGTAAACAATGTTAAATATAAACAGCAGTTAACGTACTTAAGATATCTAAAAAAAAAGTCTATGTGTTATGTCAAAATTATAATAATGATATCTATTACATTCTTTGGAAAAGAAAAACACGACACGGGAACACAAAGAAATACGAATGTGAATTAGATGCCCTGAGAGAAAGCCGCCTGTGAGTTGTTTCCCCTGCGCCAGCCGTCTAATGGGTCAGGCAACTTTACCCGTCTACGCCAAACAGGTGTTGTTGACACGGGGTAAAGTAAACGGATAACGTTCAGGTCATGTTATTTCCTTACTCCAACAATCCATCCCTCCCACCCCAAGTTATCTCCTCATCTAGAGTCCCCATGGCCCAGAAAAAAACCCATTATCATTTTCTTCACTCTTAAATTTTTCTGTCTCCAAAGATACGGTTGAAAAGTTGATTGGTGCAGTAGGTGCTATGGTCAATGTTCCAGAGGAAATATAGCAGGACAGTTAAAGGATATAGAGTTTAAGAGATATTTTGTGTTTCTTGGCGTGCGTTCGTGAGTGGATGGATGGGAAGGGGATTTTGAGCGTGTTTTCTCTTTACTGTATTTTTGCCTTCTCTGTTAATCTTCACCTTGCTTCCTGGGCCTACCTAAAGTGTCTGTATCTCTGAAACAATTGAGAGTTTTTGATTAAGACTTCATGTAATCCTTAAACACTTTAGGACCCTCCCTTAGACCACTTTCCGAAGGTTTATCTGAGTAAACAAACAAATAAACAATGACGTAATTTGAATTGGGCAGTCGGATGATGTGGGTCGTGGAATTAAAGAAGGATTTTACGATGTTTATCCCTATTCGGATGGCGGGGGTCGTGTACGATCCATACTTTTTACGTTGAATCCTTCTTTGAAAGTATGGGTCGTACAAGACCCACATCATCCAGACTGTGTAGTCCAAGCATGATCCGGTGAATGTTAATGATAATAATCACAGCACATTTACATGGTGATTCCCCTGCAGCATGACGCGGTGCAAGACATTCAGAAAATAAGAGCTATTATCAAACCAAGTCGTAAGCAGAGAAGAGGAACATTATAAGATGTTTGATGGGTTGTTGACAGACCAGCTTTTTTGTCGGTCCGAGGGGGAGCATATCGTCTTTTGTTTCATATTTATTGACCAAGGCCGAAGGCCGCGGTCAATAAATATGAAACAAAAGTCGATATGCCCCCCGAGGACCGACAAAAAAGCTGGTCTGGCAACAAACCATCAAACATCGTTTTTGTCATCATTTTGGTGGTACAACATTAAGTGCAAAATCAACACAGGGAGCCATGGTTTGAAACGCGAGTTCTGTTATCATAATGCATGTTCGGGGCCCCAGCACGTTGTTCAAAGCTGGCGTGCGAAAGCAACTTACTGTGTGTGATTTGAGTTTATAATGTTGAGACAAGTATGTCAGGTTTGAGGATGCGAAGTTCTGTAGGTTCCGACTACAGAGTGGTGTGTGAAACCAACAGTAAGCGCCTTTGAGACGATAGTGCCCACATGTTGCATTCGAGCGATGGGATTGTCGTATTTCAAACGAGGTGATTTGCTTTCACAGTCAGCGTTGACCATCTCACAACAGATCTGTTATGTGGATTATTGTGCGACGTTCGAGTCGGGGGCAAGGAATCGCAGGAAGCAAAGATGAGTCTTTTTCCATTGTCACCTTTCTTTCCGGTTGTTGGTGCATATAATATTGTGCGGACAAAATGATGCGACGGCGAGTGTTTTTTGCCTCCAAGATTTTGTGGTGTGGGTATTGTTTTGCTCGTTTCATACCCACACCAAAACCTGAAACACACCCCACCCCACCCTCCCCCTCCATCACAATCCGTCCATGAACACAAACACTGACACACACAAATTAATGATCAAGTTACCCCCCCCCCCAACCCTTCACTTGCACACCTGCAACGCAGACGATCATATTATTGATTAAATATTCATGTAGGTCAGTGTTGGGTTTTTTGTTCTTGTTTGTGTTATTGCAGAATCGGTTTTCTCTTATTGCTACACGTGTCTCTTCATTACATTTCACCATCGCCCTACCACCCTCGGTATTCCACCCCTCGGTTTTCAGTGGTAAATATTAGTAATCGAATATTGAAGCTACGTTGAGTCAAAGGTCACAGAAGATTTGCATCGTGCAGCACTGCACGAATTGGGTCAAAGGACACAAACGATTTGCGTCGTGCCGCGAAGGAAAGATAATCGCGATCTTGTTTCTCATTGCCTCTCTGTTTTTCATTAGACTTGTCATTCTGCTTGCTCGGCTTTGTCAGATGTCTTCATTTCTTGTTGCTATGTTCTTTGCTTTTTTATTATTATTTTTTTATTTGCGCTTAGTTTATCGATACAACGTCTTGTGCACGGGTCAAAATGTGTGTGTCAGGGGTCAATTGGTTTGACT
>NW_027128038.1:35000-50835 GCF_037325665.1 Littorina saxatilis
GATATGACGTCATCAAAGGTATTTATCGAAAACAATAAAACAAAATATCCGGGGATATCATTCCCAGGAACTCTCATGTCAAATTTCATAAAGATCGGCCCAGTAGTTTAGTCTGAATCGCTCTACACACACACACAGACAGACAGACAGACAGACAGACAGACAGACAGACATACAGACACACACACATACACCACGACCCTCGTCTCGATTCCCCCCTCTACGTTAAAATATTTAGTCAAAACTTGACTAAATGTAAAAAGAAAACAAACAAAACAAGAAAAGATTTGCTTGGAAAGCTTGCACTCTTTTGTGTCCATAATTTATAGGACAAACAAGTCGCGTAAGGCGAAATAACAACATTTAGTCAAGCTGTCGAACTCACAGAATGAAACTGAACGCAATGCTTTTTTCGTCAGTCCACCGCTCGTTGCAAAGGCAGTGAAATCGACAAGCCAAGCAGAATAGTGCGGTAGTGGTCGCGCTGAGCAGTATAACACGCTTTTCTGTATTTCTATTCTTTTTAGCTTACTGAGTTTGTTTTTAATCCAAAGATATCATAGCTATATGTTTTGGAATCAGGAACCAACAAGGAATAATATGAAATTGTTTTTTAATCGATTTCGGAAATTTAATTTTAATCATAATTTTTATATTTTTAATTTTCAGAGCTTCTTTGTAATCCAAATATAACATATGTATATGTTTTTGGAATCAGAAAATGACAAAGAATAAGATGACGTCTGCACGCTGAGAGAGCGACTAAGAGAGAGAGAGAGAGAGAGAGAGAGAGAGAGAGTTACCGGATGGCCGTGCTGTGTTATGTCGCCACATTCTGGTTTAGCAATCTTGAGCGCTCAGGGCTTACATGTTGCAGCCGCTTGACGAGTGAAAATATATACCATTCAGTCGAAAGCAGGTGCCTGTTGAAATGGCCTTGAGTGTCCTGTAAAAGAGCTTGCAAAGCAGAGAACGGTATGACGAGATCTTACATGCAGTGGAGTTGTCCGCCCTCTGAGAACTGCGCAGTAGAATTTCCCGTAAATAGTCTGTTTACCTCATGTGAAGTCTGCATTTCCATTGGCCGGTGTCTGACATTATTATTCCCTCTCTCCCACTGAGTCTCATACAGCAAGGGACAGGCTGGCTGTAAATTCACGTGCAAATGATGTGTGTTTGGAATCTGGAACGTCAGTGGAACATCAATTGCGGGACACCGACAAACTGTCTGTAGGCCTATATATGTCTGTCTGTTTCCATGCTCGTTTTCACGTGCACTTGCAAATCATTCTCTTCAATGTAGCTGGAAGTAACCTGATTGTAGTGCTCGTAAGCTGAGAGAGAGAGAGAGAGAGAGAGAGAGAGAGAGAGAGAGAGAGAGAGAGAGAGCAAGAGAGAGAGAGAGAGAAAGAGAGAGAAAGAGAGAGAGAGAGATAAAGAGAGAGAGAGAGAGAGAGAGAGAGAGAGAGCGAGATAGAGAGAAAGAAACTTGAGAGAGAGAGAGACAGAAAGAGAGAGAGAAAAAAAGAGAGA
The DNA here is from genome assembly GCF_037325665.1 of Littorina saxatilis. NCBI lineage: Eukaryota > Metazoa > Mollusca > Gastropoda > Littorinimorpha > Littorinidae > Littorina > Littorina saxatilis. Next base: position 36,534 of record NW_027128038.1, read on the forward strand.
GAGAGAGATAGAGAGAGAGAAAGAGAGATAGAGAGAGATAGAGAGACAGAAAGAGAGAGAGAGAGAGAGAGAGAGAGAGAGAGAGAGAGAGAGAGAGAGAGAGAGAGAGAGAGAGAGAGAGAGAGAGAGAGCGCGAAGGCGGGAGGAAGAGGGTGGAAACTGGAGTGGGTTGTGAGTTGGATATATTCGACGTGTTTTGTCCATGGTTTAACAAAAAGTAGATGAGCCGAGTACAAGGAAATAACCCAATCTAGTGGAACATTCTTAAATTCAGTCAAGGACAAGTAATTGACAAGTAATTTTGAAACAGTAGGATCAATCAAATCCAAATGCTAATATTTATCTCCCGGATTGCTTATTTCGAGAAAGCCTTCTGTAAATTTGAGATACCGCTTGTTTATTCCACATCGAAATGAATAGCATTAATGGTGTCAGTGTGCCAATCTTGGGACTCTAAGCTATCGTTCTGAATATGGCTATACAATTTTGTGTGAATGTCTCTGTAGTGAACCAATTTTCACCATACCATATAATATACATGCTTAGAATGGAAGCTTAATTCTTAGTCATACACTATTTTGTCTCAAAACTCTTCTTGGTCTGACTCCGGGTAAGCCGCAGACGCATAAGGACAGACACATTGTGGAGTTGAGAAATATAACGTTGTCAAACCATGCTCGAGTGTAAATGATCAGTTTTATGGCCCTATTGGTTGTCCAAAGTTCAGAAGAAGAAAAGTTCAAAACTAGGAAATACAACACACTCAAAATATGATTAAATAAACACCTATTCTATTGTAACTAAACGAAATCACTTGCAGTACAATCGGTATTCAAGGCGACGTCTTAATTTTCGCAAGTTGGAGCATTATGCAACAGTATGACAGAGATGTGCCTGGAGAACATGTTGCTTTTTTTTCCTCGTCGTAACATATAAAACAATCATTTCTTAAAACTCATCCAAAAAGCAGAACGTTTCGTATGCATGAGTAAATGCCAAGGACTACTACTAAATTTAGTAGTAGTCCTTGGTAAATGCTTAAAATGATTATAATTATGCCTCGTTCATATACCGATTTTATGTCAGATTTTTGTTGTAACAAAACGTGGCAACAAATGTAACTGGACCATTGACAGATAAACTCATACAATGCCTTCCAAGTGGGAAACTCGAGCAGCAATGTTTTCCCTGTATCTAAAGATAGTGCAAACAAGAACAAAGAACTTGTTTCACTTCACAATTCAACATACGATCTCAAAAATGAGATGATGTCTCATCGCCACTGTGAATAAGTCGTGTGTGAAAGCATCGTAGTTTCGAAACAAGTGAAGAGCCAACGCGTGCGTGTATTGTCCTTTCCCTTGAAAGTAAAAGTCCTCACCACCTCCCTCTTTTTCCACACTAGCAACTAATTTTACACCAGGCGATTTGTTTCTTAGTGTTGTCACTCCTTTGTCAACACATGGACGCTGATTCTTCTGCTAAAACGTATAATCAACAAAATGTTGTGCGTTGACTGGAAATTCGCCATACTTACTAATTTGCTGATTTCTTCGCTGTGCTCCCCAAACTGTGAGTGTTATTTAGAAACTCACTCTTAGGAGAGGTTAAAGCCTTACTTTTGCAATCAAATCAGGATGCTTGTTAACACCTTCTGGTATAACCCTCGCCCCCTCCTCTATTTTCTCTTCCTTCTTTTCTGTCAAAGTGCGTCAACTGTTTTTAAAAACAACAACATATGTTTACAAACTGAGAAGAAAGAGAAGAAGAAGGAGGAGAAGAACGTAATGTTAGTGGTGTATGATGATTTATCAGCTAGAAAGTTTTAACATAAATATAACGTTGCAGAACAGAGAAAATAAAGTTTTCTTTTCTGTTCTTTCTGTCTTATTTTTTTATTATTTTTTTTGGTTTTGTCTTGGATGCATGTCAAATCTAGGAATCATTTATCCTCGTTATGCTAAAAGGTATTCCCCAAAAAGTAAGCGTCACATTTTGAGCATAATCTGCCAAATGTAAAAAAAATATTAAGCGTAAAAGAGGGTTTTGTAGTGTGTGCATCCCACATAAAAGTTTATCTACAGGTAAATGTGGTTGTCACGAAGTGGTTTGCATGTGAATTTAATGTACGTGTTCTGCCCTATTGCACTGTCTCTACCCTTTCACACCAAACACTTCAAAAACAGACTTTGGGAGGATGCAGGCTCATTATTTCCTCAACAACATACTTCTTCACTTTAAATACATCAATACGAAACAACTTTTCAACACACAGTTCGCACAATCTTCCAGCTTTCACTCAAGGCATGTAAATACATATTATAACAATACTTTCTCAAATATAGATTAACGCACACAAGAAGGTACCAACAGACACTCACGAGTTCGTATCACGGCTCACTGCATGTCGCCAGTTCACTTACTTGTCTCGCTGAATCCTCGTAGAATAATGAATTCAGATGCCAACACACAGAGATGCTAACACACACCTTTCGCTGAAAATGCCACACACACCTTTCACTGAAGATGCCAACCCACACCTTTCACTGAAGGTGCCAACACACCTCTCACTGAAGATGCCAACACACACCTTCCAGGTTTCTCCCCGAGAAACCCTTCCGCCCGTAGCGAAAACAACCGTCGTCAGCTACGACCGGTATCGATGAAGACTCCACTCGTCTAGTCATCTGCGCCGAGGTGGTCCCTTGCTTCCACCATCGTCTCGCGCTTCTTCCGTGTAAGGACCCTCCCTTATACGCCATGGAAATCCCTCATGGAAACTCCTAAAGAATTTAACCAAGTCTTAATACAACATTCTCTAAAACCATCTCTTCTTCCAAACGTTCATGTACCACTCATACATTCTCGTTCATTCCACTTTCACATTCCGTCCACATTCAATATCCAAACTAATACTTAATCAATGAATAACACTCCCCATACAAAGCATGACCGTCTTAAACATAACATAAATGCGTAGCAATTATGTTCAAGAAATTCCCCATGAAAACCCGTGATACAATTACATCAAGAATTCTCTCAACGCTTCACACTAAGATTTGGTGCACTTTATATACACTAACCTTTACGCTCCAGCTATGTATTCCAACGTCAATAATATACAACATAGTAAATCATTTACCTTAAGAGACCCGTCTCTTGAAAGAGTACTTGTTCCCAGAACAAGTCTGACACACGCTGACAACCTCCCCGGTTGAAAATCTCAAACGCTGTGACGTTATTTACCCCTGACCAGCTACATGTCTCAAACACAGCTCATATCAAGCTAAAGCCAGTTTTGCGTGAAACACATGAAACACGTGAATTACGATCTCTAGTCTCTACGCCTTGCCTGTACAACATTTAGAGAGGTTAAAAACACGACGTGGTTTCACCTCACAAATATGCTACTCACATCTTTGGGACAGTGGTAAATGGCATTGTTTTCGAGCTCTCTTGTATGGTTGTTTTCTAAGAAAATATTTCTAGCCTTCTCTTTATTTTTCACAACAGGTCGCTTTGAGTTCCCAAAGCTGAAGGACAGCTCACGCTTGACATCAGACGGAAATCACACGATTGTTGTAGAGTTCAGAGCTCACCGATCCTGCAACGCCTCGTCAGACAATCGTGCTTACTCTGTAGGCAAAGAGGTGAACGGTGATGCAAAACAGCACTGTCTCATCCTGCCGGTAAAGGTGCAATGTGTGGGAAAATGCACGTGCCCTACAGAAGGGTCTGATCTGTACCGTCTGGAGCTTGCAGCTGAACAGGAAAACAACGGTACCTGGACATGGTTCGCCATACCATCTTCGGCGATGGAAAAACACAGCATGCAGATTCTGATAGAAGGTAACAATTATTTTACAGAAGCTGATTGCACGGTGAGAGTGAGATGATATTAAAAGGATTCAGGATGTGTGTGTGTGTGTGTGTGTGTGTGTGTGTGTGTGTGTGCGTGTGTGTGTGTGTGTGTGTGTGTGCGTGTGTGTGTATGTGTGTGCGTGTGTGTTTTGTGTGTGTGTGTGTGAGTGTATGCGTGCGTGTGTGTGTGCTTGTGTATGTGTGTGTGCGTGTGTGTTTTGTGTAATATGTGTATGTATATGTGTGTGGGTGTGTATGTGTGTTTGTGTGTGTGTGTGTGTGTGTGTGTGTGTGTGTGTGCGCACAACAAGGCGATTCTATTCGTGGACAGTTCCAGTGTTTACATGTTATATCCTTCGTTCTACGTCCTCTTCTGAAACAGACAACAAATGGTAATTTTCTTCAGGTGATTGGCATTCCACAGAACCTAAAACTGGCAGCACCCCTACAAGTGCTGATGAACGCACATCTGTTGACGACGGTAATGCCGATGACACGTTTGTCACTAATGTCAAACACCCGAATGGTAAGTTTTGTTCTTTCGCACGAAAAGAAATAAATTTCAGATCACAACCATGCATTGGAACAGCACTTTAAACTCAGATGGTCCTGATAACTTAAAACTCATATGATACTGCTACTACTATTACTACGCGGTAACACTACTTTCAGATCATTTAAAAGCTTTAAGTAAAGGTTCATAAGTTGCAAGAAAGTAATGAAGTCGTATAGAAATTAATTTAGTTGAAGCGCACAATTCTTTTGTTTTGCGTTTCAGGTCGGCAGAACGGGCGAAACGGGTTTGGGACCCATTTGGCTTACTCGATTCAGAATCGATTCCGACGGGCGCTGTGGCGTGGTGGTAAGACGTCGGCCTCCAAAGCGGAAGGTCGAGGGTTCGAATCCCGGCCGCGGCCGCCTGGTGGGTTAAGTGTGGAGATTTTTCCGATCTCCCAGGTCAACTTATGTGCAGACCTGCTAGTGGCTTATCCCCCTTCGTGTGTACACGCAAGCACAAGACCAAGTGCGCACGAAAAAGATCCTGTAATCCATGTCAGAGTTCGGTGGGTTATAGAAACACGAAAATACCCAGCATGCTTCCTCCGAAAGCGGCGTATGGCTGCCTAAATGGCGGGGTAAAAAACGGTCATACACGTAAAATTCCACTCGTGCAAAAACACGAGTGTACGTGGGAGTTTCAACCCACGAACACAGAAGAAGAAGAATCGATTCCACGTTGTTTTTCTCGAACGTGTTATTATACAATTAGGATTATTGACAGAGAAGCAAATTTTAGGGAACAAATATGTAGGTTTAGATTTAACCATTTGCTCCCTATTTGAAATGTATCTACGTGATAAACTGTTTTGCGAGTGTGTTTGGATGGATGAACCTAAACTGGTATGGGTGTGAGGAAAACGGGACCGAGTTGAAGTCGCGAATTGCTGACACGTCTGTCACCGCCGATTGATTGCATTTTGAAGGAATATGACTGGATTACGGAAAAATACACACATGTTAAGTTCTTGGATACCTTCATCGCCAATGTGGACTTACTGCAGAGCCAGGAAAAAGAGTAGACTTGCTCGCAAAACACGTGAAACAGCCGATGTTTGATAGCGAAGCCAAACCGTGCTAGGTAAGGATGCTTCTCGGTCTCGCTACGCATGTCACCAGTGACAGTGTTCTTGCTTTGAGTTTGACTAACTAACTCGAAACTGTCATTTAAAACATGAGCTAAATGTGTATTGATTGTGTGATTAGTCTATGTGACAGGGCTTCTATACTGTTCAAAAAAAGAAACGCATAGCTTGTAATATTTGGTTAATTTAGTTATATGGCTACAAGGATATCCACCAAACTGCAGAAAATGTTTATCTGGTCGTCGACCTTTCGTCCATTGCCACAAGTGAGCTCTGCACGTGACGCATGCGTTATCAGTGGCTACAATGTCAAAATTGCTCATTTGGCATGACCACTCGTCATGCTTCAGTGTAATCTCGTGAAACTCGGGGAATATTGAGCTCTCACCATGTCTTCCAAAACCCATAAAAGCGGATTGTTCGCCACAAAGAAATCAGACGACAATTCAGCGACGAAAGATGGCCCGATTGAGCAGAGAAGACCGCCAAATTGCATTGGGTCGTTTACAAGCAGGCCAAAGTCAAAGTGCAATCGCCAGGCACTTCCACGTGTCCCAGAGCACCATCAGTAGACTGTGGGTCAGGTTTCAAGCCACTGGCTCCGTTGCTGACTTGCCACGAGCGGGAAGACCAAGGGCGACAACTGCTGCTCACGACCGCTTCATACGGCTCCGCCACCTCCGGAATCGTTTCCTGTCGGCCTCATCTTCTGTCCAGGCTCTCCCCGGGCCACACCGATTATCGGACCAGACCGTGCGGAACCACCTGCATGAAGCTGGTTTGAGAGCTCGCAGACCTCACAGAGGAGCTGTCCTCACCCGCCGCCATCGCCAGAACCGAGTGCAGTGGGGCAACCAGCACCTTCGCTGGACCGTCCGGAATCACTGGAGACACGTGTGGTTCAGCGACGAGTCCTACTTCCTGCTCCAGCGACATGATGGTCGGAGGAGGGTCTACCGGAGAGTAAACGAACGTTACGCGCCCAACTGTGTGGATGAGGCACCCGTTCATGGTGGTGGAGGCGTCATGGTGTGGGGGGCGATCAATACCGCTGGAAGGAGCACCCTGGTGCACGTCCAAGGGCGCATAACTGCCCAGCGATACGTGGAGGAAATTCTGCGCCCACACGCCCTTCCTCTTCTGGCTGACCAGGATGCCATATTCCAGCAGGACAACGCTCGCCCGCACACAGCACGACTCACCACCCAGTTCCTCACCGACCACCATGTCCAGGTGCTTCCCTGGCCATCCATGTCGCCAGACATGAACCCGATAGAACACCTCTGGGATGAATTGGACAGACGTGTGCGCAGGCGAGAAGAAGCGCCGGCAAATCACCGCGATCTATTGCAGGCACTTCAGGAGGAGTGGGACACCATCCCACAGCAAGATATCCGGCATCTGATCCAGTCCATGCCCAGAAGGTGCCGGGCAGTTGTTGCTGCTCAAGGCAGTCACACCCCCTACTGACTTGACAGCCTCGGCACCCAATCGTATTGATTGACTGATTGATTTGAAGATGCAAATGAACTGTGTGTGCATTCAACTGTGTCCATACCAAATTTCAAACAAATAATCTAAATATTGGATTTTCTGTTAATTTTTTCGAAAAATAAAACAAATTTGGCAAGTAGCAACTATGCGTTTCTTTTTTTGAACAGTATATTATCTGTGCTCCCTAGCTTCTGTCAGTTCCCACACCGACACTGCCAGAGAAACTGAAGACGCACACCAAACACATTACTGACAGACTCTCAAAAGTCGTCTGCTAACGATGCAAGGGAGGGTACTCGTGTTTTTGTTTTGGTTCGCTAGCATCTGGGTATCTTGTAAGTTGAATGTTCGGTTTTTTTCGATCTGCATTGCTTTCATAATGAAAGAAACGTTTGTTTATTGCATCCCATACATCAGATCAGTTCTGAGATTCATTTTTGCGTGCAACTGATATGGTTTTCTGAGCCGTGCAATACGATTTTGGAACTTCATACAAATGTGTCACATTGTTCGGCGCGAGGTCAAAGGTCGGGAGGAAAGTAGTTCTTTGCCCAAATCGGAATCTGCACTATCATATATTTTTTGGAGTCCATGATGTATTTATTGAGCTATAAAAATACAACATATATACCCATACTGAAGTAACAGAGACAAAGAAGGGAGGTCATGGGATATATAGAGAATACTACATGGATTGCTATGTCGTACCAGATTTACACCAGGTTTTTTTTAAATATTGAACTGCGAGCGAAAGCGAGCTGTTCACTATTTGAAAAAGCAACGAGTGTAAATCTGGTACGACACAGCAAGCCATGTAGTATTCTGTTTATCCTACATTATATACTTCTGTGTCAGATCTAACTAAAAGTCACCGACAGCGCTATTGCCTTTGGATCAACCCGCTTTAGAACTTCAAACCACTTTACTCAATTTGACATTCATTCCTCCGCCATGACACACACTCTCAAACTAGGACAAAGTAGTTCGCCTTTGTTAACACTGTTAAGTTTAATATTGAACATTGATGAAATAAATTCGAACAACAAAATCATGGTCACTTCAAAATATACCAGATAAAAAGAAAAGCAGTGGCCACAGGATAAAAGAAACCAAAAGGAACAACAACAGCAAAGCATATCCTTCCGCGATAGGATGACAGTCAAGTCGGAGCCAGGCGAGTCGACAGCTTTCAGATGGTCACTTCTCGGTTTGGTGACTGCACAAATATTGGTTGATGTTGATGGTACCAACGTGCACAGGACCTGCAAACAGTGTTGTTAGCGTTTGCTGGGATGTGATTGTGGCAGTGGCAGTGGAGACGGATGGAGTTGTGTTGAAGTGGCCGATGCGGGCGAAACCAATGTGTCGTCTGCCGACACTGGCGACAGCTCCGAGACCGGTGCAGTGCCGTTTAGCATCAGACTGAAGCCACGGTGTTCCTCTTGGGAAATGCTGCTGTAATTGTTAATACTCTGGACGTTTTTGTGCCCAGATAGCTGCATTATTTTGGTCGGAGGAACGTTATTCTCGGAAAGTTTCTGCACTAGGAACTTGCGTGCAGAGTGGTTGGTGTACCTCGGGTTGATGATCCCAGCTTTTCTGCACATGTTTTTCATGGTTGCTGACAACTTGTTGACGCCGACAGGTTGGCGCTTGAACCATGGGAATTCTTCAGATGCAACTTTTGTGTTTGTTGCACAATAGAAGGGGGAACTTGTCTCGGAGTAACCTTTTGGTCGGAGAGCTGCGTATGTTTTGTAAACTGCGACAGGGCAGCGCTCATCGTTCGACGCCCAAGCTTTCGGACAGACATCACGCACAGACTTTGGATTGTCGCCCTGGCATGTTTTGGATTGTCTTTCGCAAAATTGGAGATATTCTCTGCCATTACTGTCTTCATGCAAGGACACGTCTCCCCACTGCATGTGCCTGTGAGTCACGCTGCGCAGACCAAAGTTGACTGTGTTTTGCCACCACAGAGTATTCAGGATTGCTTCTGGATCTGCGACTCCGAGCTGTTTTGTCTGTTACAGCTTGTCAACATCTTCATCTTTCAGCGGTTGAGCCCTGTTAGGTAAGTTGCCACAACCTTCCTGTTTAACTATCTTCTGCTTTGTCTTCACGACTTCTCTCAGTTGTGCAAATTCGGGGCCGTCTATAACGGATGCACAGTACTTTTTAGATTTCAACTGTCGATGGATGCTGCTGAGAAGGCCCCTCAGCGTGGATGGTTCATACTCTTTGCCATCCGGTTTTTTCAAACTCATGAAAAAGGAGCAGAGAATTTTGCATAATTCTTGTGGTTGGATGGTGCTAATGTTTCTTTTGTCCCCGTGTTTCGCCATAAACGTCGATAGGCGACGTATATCGTAAACCGTTTTTCGGAGAGTGTTCTTGTTCTTGTTTGTCTGAACGAATGAGTCTATTGGAGAAAAATCATAAATCATGGATGACTCACTTTTTTCTTCATCGACTTCGTCATTCGCGTCATCACCAAACATGTCTTCGAACAGCTCATCACTCAAAAATTCTTTCAGTGTTGACAAATCGGTTTTCGTGGCAGTTGCCATTTTGTTGCAAAAGTAGTTCTTCATGAATATGTAATTACTAATTTACATAGCTTGACCTTCCGGTTGATCCCATGTACTACTAATTTACATAGCTTGACCTTCCGGTTGACCTCATTTACATGATATACACACGTGTGATTTGAACGATTTTTATCTCACGGGTATCTCTCTCACGTATGTAGGATAAATATATATTATATCTATATACTAATTTTCAGAGAGCAGGGAATGAAAACATGTTGCAGACTATTTGTATTATTGTAATACGGAGTAGTTTTCACCCCAGATCAAGTTCCCTTTCAGCAAGTAGGACACGATTAACTTCAATTTTGTAAAACAATATTTCCTGGTATCACGTTGTTATGTAAGCGCGCTCGTGCGATGATTCGATATATATAACAATATCTAACTAACCAGTTCGTTTTCGACAAGCGGCAGAAGCAGAAGGAAGATGTTTTCTGTTACTCATTTTCTAATCTTTGCATTGATTTTCTTCAGATCTTCAATCGACGAGAGTATGAGTACATGTGAGTAACATTTATTTAGCCCAAAGTGAAAGAGTCGCAGTATGTGTGTGTGTGTGCGTGTGTGTGTGTGTGTGTGCGTGTGTGTGTGTGTGTGTGTGTGTGTGTGTGTGGGTGTGTGTGTGTGTGTGTTTGTGTGTTTTTGGGTGTATGTGTTTGTGAATGTGCGTGTTTCGGTGTTTAATATGAAGACACCATTCGTTTCACACACACTGTTACAAGTGGCTGTGTTAGTACGCTTGTGGGATGCACGTGAATTAGTTTTTATTCCCCCCTCTGCTTCTTTACCTCTGTAAACTTGTAGGGGTAGTTATTTTTCGATAATGACCCAGCAACCAAACAAATAACGACCCAGCAACAGCCTGAATCCTCGATAGTGCAATGGGTTGAGAAGTTCTGTTTCGGTACTACTTTTTGCGACTGAAAAGTTCCGAACGCTCTAACGTACGAAGTATACATCTCTGGAGCAAACAATACAAACATACCGCATTTAAATTAACAACTACAGGCCTGAACACATGAATCTTCATATAAAATCCATGAGTTCGGTTGTTTTCTGAATCTAGATTTGCCGTGCTCAAACGTTCATCACAAGCAATTTCCCGCAAGGCAAGTAACTCATACTTTGTCTAGCGACAAGAGTAGTTCCCCTTCTTTTCACTCAGTTTCTTCGACAACAGACTGCAATCCGACGGTCAGTTTTCAACAATATTTCATTTGATAAACAGATCACACGCAACCAAATGCACACATCTCATCAATTTAAACAACAACAAGAGGCGAAGCCATCAAGGCTCACGTAAGAAATCGACAAACAGTAACACAAACTCAATCACTCCGTCACACACACACACACACACACACACACACACACACACACACACACACACACACACACACACACACACACACACACACACACACACACAGAAAGAGCATAGGTGAAACTGTGCAAGAAAGCGAGACACTAGATCTAGATCTGTCTGTCTGCATGTAGCCTACTTACAAGGACACGACTGCCAACTAGTCTCGGCGCGCTCAAAATAATAATGACCGAGACTGTCAGTACTTCCTTCGCGTGACGTCTAACCCTCTTACGTCATAATGTGACGTCGATGTAATGTGACGTCTTCAAATGTTAGAGTTTCTACCACAGACATACACACGCACAGACGCACGCACGCACGCACGCACAGACAGACAAAGTTTACCATCGCATAGGCTACACTTACGTGAGCCAAAAAGCGGTTTCATACACTATTTTCCCCAGAAAACTGAACTTCATACAGTTTTTAGCGTTGGAACACTGGTGCAAAAGTTCGTCTGCTAGTCCCATTTGACGAAAGAACTTTATCCTGAGCGATACCAAAACATATACAGAACACACAATATCTGCCTTTGCCGCCACAGCAGAATAACAGCATATCTGTGTACTTGATTTTAGTCCAAAATAGGAAAACTGACAAGAAGTGTTAACAGAATGGAATGATTTGCACGGAACTATACAACCGCGCATTAATCGATCGCCTGCACAGGTTGACTGGTTGAGTGAATAGGATTCGATCAAACTTTCGCAAAAAAAAAACCTCCTCTTTTCTTTGAATAACTGAAGAAAGGAGGAATAAAGAGGTTACACACCTCGTCTCAGTGATTATAAAAAATAATGGTCTCAGTTCGCGGTCATGAAAAAGCTCGCTAAAGCTCGCATTTTTCATGATCCGCTAACTTCGACCATTATTTTTAATAATCACTGAGACTCGGCGTGTAACCTCTACATAATCGTGCTTGAATGGTTTGCGAGTGACGTATGTGAGAGCTGCGTATTAATCAGGGCAGGCGAGAACAGCGTACGTGTGGATGTGTGGCAGGGTAATATGTACTAGATTAGCTAGCTTAAAGCTGTGGTCTATTCATGACTATCCGGGGCTACGAGTTTAAAAAGATAGGGCTGGGTATCATGTACAGAATTCTGTACAGCGAACGGGGTCTGAAACCCCACCTAAACTGCGTGTATCACTATGAGAGCTTAATTCATTCAACGCTTGAATTTTGCTGTGGTAACATCCGGTTTGCTCTCTCAGGGATGAGCATACTTAATTGTCGAGAGGGATCAAGCAGAAAAAATAGACGCCTTAGAAGAGATTCGAACTCAAGACCTTGATATGTCGGGGCCGATGTCTTAACCACTAGGCCACTCCACCAGTGATGACTTAAAAGAAACAAGTCGCGTAAGGCGAAAATACAACATTTGGTCAAGTAGCTGTCGAACTCACAGAATGAAACTGAACGCAATGCAACGCAGCAAGACCGTATACTCGTAGCATCGTCAGTCCACCGCTCATGGCAAAGGCAGTGAAATTGACAAGAAGAGCGGGGTAGTAGTTGCGCTGAGAAGGATAGCACGCTTTTCTGTACCTCTCTTCGTTTTAACTTTCTGAGCGTGTTTTTAATCCAAACATATCATATCTATATGTTTTTGGAATCAGGAACCGACAAGGAATAAGATGAAAGTGTTTTTAAATTGATTTCGAAAATTTAATTTTAATAATAATTTTTATATTTTTAATTTTCAGAGCTTGTTTTTAATCCAAATATAACATATTTATATGTTTTTGGAATCAGAAAATGATGGAAAATAAGATAAACGTAAATTTGGATCGTTTTATAAAAACAATATTTTTTTTACAATTTTCAGATTTTTAATGACCAAAATCATCAATTAAATTTTAAGCCACCACGCTGAAATGCAATACCGACGTCCGGGCTTTGTCAAAGACTACTTGACCAAAATTTCAACCAATTTGTTTGAAAAATGAGAGCGTGACAGTGCCGCCTCAACTTTCACGAAAAGCCGGATATGACGTCATCAAAGACATTTATCAAAAAAATGAAAAAAACGTCTCGGGATATCATACCCAGGAACTCTCATGTCAAATTTCATAAAGATCGGTCTAGTAGTTTAGTCTGAATCGCTCTACACACACACACGCGCGCACAGACACACACACATACACCACACCCTCGTCTCGATTCCCCCCTCTACATTAAAACATTTAGTCAAAACTTGACTAAATGTAACAAGTCGCGTAAGGCGAAAATACAACATTTAGTCAAGTAGCTGTCGAACTCACAGAATGAAACTGAACGCAATGCCATTTTTCAGCAAGACCGTATACTCGTAGCATCGTCAGTCCACCGCTCATGGCAGCCAAAGGCAGTGAAATTGACAAGAAGAGCGGGGTAGTAGTTGCGCTAAGAAGGATAGCACGCTTTTCTGTACCTCTCTTTGTTTTAACTTTCTGAGCGTGTTTTTAATCCAAACATATCATATCAATATGTTTTTGGAATCAGGAACCGACAAGGAATAAGATGAAAGTGTTTTTAAATTGATTTCGACAATTTAATTTTGATAATAATTTTTATATATTTAATTTTCAGAGCTTGTTTTTAGTCCAAATATAACATATTTATATGTTTTTGGAATCAGAAAATGATGGAGAATAAGATGAACGTAAATTTGGATCGTTTTATAAATTTTTATTTTTTTTTACAATTTTCAGATTTTTAATGACCAAAGTCATTAATTAATTTTTAAGCCACCAAGCTGAAATGCAATACCGAAGTCCGGGCATTGTCGAAGATTACTTGACCAAAATTTCAACCAATTTGGTTGAAAAATGAGAGCGTGACAGTGCTGCCTCAACTTTCACGAAAAGCCGGATATGACGTCATAAAAGACATTTATCAAAAAAATGAAAAAAACGTCTGGGGATTTCATACCCAGGAACTCTCATGTCAAATTATCATAAAGATCGGTTCAGTAGTTTAGTCTGAATCGCTCTACACACACACACAGACACACACACACGCACACACACGCACGCACGCACGCACATACACCACGACACTCGTTTCGATTCCCCCTCTACGTTAAAACATTTAGTCAAAACTTGACTAAATGTAAAAATGATAACTTTATAACAGACGGGCGCTGTGGCGGGGTGGTAAGACGTCGGCCTCTTAATCGGAAGGTCGAGGGTTCAAATCCCGGCCGCGGCCGCCTGGTGGGTTAAGTGTGGAGATTTTTCCGATCTCCCAGGTCCCCTTCGTGTGTAGACGCAAGCACAAGACCAAGTGCGCACGGAAAAGATCCTGTAATTCCTGTCAGAGTTCGGTGGGTTATAGAAACACGAAAATATCCAGCATGCTT